>NW_010532311.1:0-2154 GCF_000687285.1 Phaethon lepturus | reverse complement strand
CCCCTGTGACTGTGGGAAAAGGAACACCACACAAATAATCCATTGTCACTTACATATGGAAGAAAAACATGAAATAAAGTCTGCTGATATCATGCCATTTTTTACAAACACCATTTTGATAAGAGAATAAAGATTTGTAAACATGTGAGAGAGTAAAGCATCTCTTTTTTTCAGATTAAATAGCTTCCTTTGTCTATGTATCTCATGGAAGGAGGAAAATGATGCTACCCTGTATCTCTAACTGAATTTCAATACTTTTCATGGAACAGAAGCTTCCTCTCATGGTCCTGGGAATCTGAATTGTTCCTTTCACATCATGAGCTCAAGTATGTGAAGTGGAAACCTCTATTGTGTCCCATCTTAAGGGACTGTTTCAATGCCATAGTGGTATTTGCTCCTACTGCTGCACGGAGAGTTTGCCAGTGAGGAGAAAAAGAACTGAGTTCTGGTGACCAGGAGATGCAAGCTCACTCATATGAGTGCATAGCACACTGCAGCCCAGAACTCCTGGGCTCAAGCGATCCGGCAGGCTCAGCCTCCCGAGTAGCTGGGACTACAGGCACGTGCCACCACGCGCAAAAGGACTGTCGTGGTTTAGCCCCAGCCGGCAACTAAGCACCACGCAGCCGCTCGCTCACTCCCCCTCCCGCAGTTCGACGGGGGAGAGAATTGGGAAAAAACTCATGGGTTGAGATAAACACGGTTTAATAGGACAGAAAAAAAAGAAGGAAACAACAATGATAATACCGACAAAGGAATGGACAAGAACAAGTGATGCCCAATACAGCAATTGCTCTCCACTCGGCGATCGATAGCCCGTCCTTGAGCAGTGATTCCCACCCCCCGGCTAACTCCAGTTTATGTACTGGGCATGACGTCGTATGGTAGGGAATATCCATTTGGTCAGTCTGGGTCAGCTGTCCCGGCTGTATCCCCTCCCAGCTTCCTGTGCACCCCCAGCCTCCTTGCTAGCAGGCCAGCACAAGAAGCTGGACTGTCCTTGACTGCTCAGCAACAACCCAAAACATCAGCACATTATCAACAGTTTCTCATCCCAAATCCAAAACACAGTCTCACACTAGCTTCTGTGAAGAAAACCAGCTCTATCCTGGCTGAAACCAGGACAGTATTTAATTTCGTTTATGACAAAACTTATGCGAGGCAACATATGCTCTAATTCCTTGGCTTGTCTTTAGGACTTGGAGTTGAGATCTTCAATCCAAAGAGATGCTCAGTAGGATATTATTAATTGTCTAGGTCTAACTTTCATTGAAAATTGAACATCTTAAATGTCTGGCTTGTGGCATGGCCAATACAGTTCTTATTTCAATTCTAATATCCAATTTTAATATTTTATCATAAGAAATTGTTATAAAATTATTTTAAAGGATTTTCAAGCTCCAACCATCAACCGGCACCATTTCTTATTCCCGAAATATTGAAATGAGTTGTGCTGTACTATTTCACAAAACAAATATTTGTCGGTTAGAGACATCCCTTCCTTTCTATCTATTTACTTTTGTTAAAAAAATCCTCTCAAGTATTGTACTGTATAACGACATATAGTTTAGAAGAGGACCTTTTCTACAAACTTTTAAACAGTATTATGGAGGATTTTCTGCCCTAAAGTTCCAGTAATCATAATTTTTCTGAATACCTGAAAAAAACCTGGTGGCACAGGACCTAATGGCATGCCATCTCCTGGGGGAATGTTTCCTAGCACTGGACTGGGAGCTGCTGCAGCACTCTGAAAAGAACAAAGGGGAAAATAAACCTTTGTCATTGCACGGTAGGCATAAAAAAACCCTAAACAAAAATCCCCCAAAAACCTGCCGTGACCAAACATGATTCAAAACATGATTCTGTTACAAATAATACAAGAAGCAATGCTCACGATACTACTAGTAATACTCATGATTTTACCAACCCTCAAAATAACCACCATGATAAATAAGAAGCATTCAGGTTACATTTTTTGGAAAGGAAAAGAAAAAAAAGATATTTCTATGAAGTAAATCAAAGAATAAAATTAGTTGCCCTTGCAAATCATTCACATGGAAGAAACAAGTAAAGAATATTGCTTCTGGCAATTTATAAGCAGGAGATCATCACAAAAAGGTGTTGTGGTGTAGCCCCAGCTGGCAACTAAGCACC
>NW_010532310.1:686-6063 GCF_000687285.1 Phaethon lepturus | reverse complement strand
GAGTGTGTCTGTCTTTGAAAGAGTTAGAGCCAAAATGACTGAATCTTTCTAGGGAACAAAAGAAAGAAGGTGGCTTGGAGAAAACTGTCAGGTGAGAGTTAGGTTGAGAAAGGCCAGTTTCTGCCTGTGTGTGGGACGACTGTTGTGGGGATGTCTCCAGCTAGAGGAGAGATTTGTTGATCGAGGTCATGTCTGAGGGGAGGTCATTTACTTACGTTCCCCCTCTTCTTGGCAGGAAGAACCTGAGATGCTTAGCCATCCAGGGCTTCTGGACAGCCCTTCTTCTTCAGTGTGAGGAGAGATATTTCTTTCTTCTTATGAATATAAGGCAGACCTTTGAAGAAATTGTGACATTTTGGGCCGTAACTCCAAGGCCCTAGCGTGGCGTGAACATTCATCTCTGTCCTTCTAACTGCCTTTTGCAGAAATGCTTTCCAGCTGGCTGTTTACCTTCTTGCTGTGAGTCACCCGGTGCGGGCCATTCCTGGGAGGGGTATGAAGATCTGTCAGACTGGGAGGAAAGACTAATAGGCAAATAACAGTGTGTGCTATGCTACTTCTGCAGAGACTTATTCTTTCCGCCAATAATACAACTTGTGTGCTTGTCCAGTAGACCCCCTAAAAGTATCCATGCAATGGAAGATGGAGGATACAGGGAGAAAGAGAACAGCTATCAGGCATCAGGCAGCTTCACTCGCAATACATGAAGTGTCAGGCAGTCAGGAAAGTGTGGTGAGGGCCTGAGACACCTGCTACCATCTTTCCCCAGCTCTGTTGATGATGCTACATGATCTTTCTGGTGCAGAAAGAGGCTCTACAGCTGTGTCCAGGAGGTCGAGCTTTGCACCTCATAAAGAGATCAAAAAAGTAAATTAGGTGCTAAGGATTTTGGGAAGGAACAGAAAGCACAACAGGTCTTGTCATGCCACGCTATAAAACCATAGCATGGCCATATTTTAACTGCTTAGTAAAATACTGGTCACCGCATATCAAGAAGGATGTTGTAAAATCTAAAAATAGATGGAAGATGATAGTTACAATCATAATGAAGATTATAGCCAACAAATAGCCTCTGTCCAAGGAGTGACTGAACAGAAAGTTTCAGAAAGATTTAATAGGATGCTGCACATTGAGAAGAGACAGCTGGGGGGAGAGCAAGATATGATTTAAGGCCTTTCAAATGATGAGAGAGATGGAGGAAACAAATGAGAGAACTTTTCATTTTTCATTGTACTAGAATGCAGAGGTACCTACTGCTAGTGAAGGTAGCTTGAAATAAAGGACAAAATAAATAGCACTCTTTCATACAACCTCCAACTAACCTGAGAAAGTCATTGCCACAGAGTAAAAGCTGAGTGTACATGTGGCTACAAAGCAATTAAGCAGATTTGAGAACAGAGGGAAGACCCATTGCTAATGGTTAAATATAATGGTCCACATTCAAGCTTTGGCTAAAAATATCTCCAACTGCTGACAACAAGAAGCTGGGAGGGTATATAAGGGGAGAAGGAAACTTCCTGCAGCCTTCATTTCCCTAAGCATGTGCGACAGACTCCCAGTAGTGGGCTGGGGACCTGGGCTGGCCCAGCTCTTTGTGTAGAGACGTCTCTGTCTCTGCTGCAGTTACAGCAGACTGAATCTGGAAATGCAGGAGTGTTTTGGAAGAGAAGCTCTTCACTCTCCACAGCTGGGGACGTCATGGGCTTTAACTTTCTTGTGTCAAGAAAATTACACAATATTTATTTAACTTTGATGTGATTTTAATGCTAGATGCTGAAGGTGGCTTTTTTCTGGAGAAACAACCTGTTCCTTCACTCAAATGAATAGGTGAGGAAAGGAGGACATTTGAGGAGCTCAGGTATTCTCTTTGCTGCACATCCATCACAAACTGTTAATCAGAGTTTATATGTATGTTCACAAGATGAGAATGAGTCGCCAGAGGGCTGATTATTAACGTGTTTATCTGAATGCTGAACTTGCACACAGCCAACTGAGAAAACAGGTATAAATTTGAACTACTAGTGAAGCTACAGATCTATTTGTTTTTCCTGTCTTCCAGAAGTTTCAAATCAAGACTGAATGTCTTTCAAGAAAACACACTTCAGTTAAAATCGTATTTTCTAGCTGTGACATTTAGCAGCTTCTCAGATTTAATAGTGTCTAGGCCCTTTTAACCTTATGCGCTGAATTTACAGAGGCACAGGTTGGAATTGAATTGTCCACATAAACAATCCCTCATGTGATGCCGCCTTTCACATGCACATCTGGTGAGTTCTTTGTTGTTCCTAATTAGGATGCAGCTTCTTGGAAAATTAGTTCTTTGACAGCAACTGTAACAAGAAACTGTGCAAATTTAAACAAGAACTGAGAACCCCACTGAGACTTTTATTACCAGTAAAATCAAAGACCTGCAAAATGCATTTTGTTTTTCTTCCCCTCAGCATCACTGAATCTTCTGATTCCAGACCATGATTACTCCTCTGTCATTACAGACACACCTGGGCATGTAGCAGACATTAAAAGTAACTTCCCAGTCCATGGTAGATCCGTCTTCACTTACTAATGCCATATGTTTAGAAAGGGTCCATAAGGAGCAATTGAAATTATATCTGTACCATATTTCTCTGTAGCTGTACACCATTTGTGACCTACCAGTGGTCAGGAAAATTTTGTGTTCTGTTTTTCAGCTAACTGCCAGAACTGCATTTCACATAAAGAAAGAACAGCTAAAAACATTTGGATCCTACTATATTCTGTCCAGTTCAACTCAAACAGACACTATAAATCTGCATGAAATCTGCTAACCAAAACCTCTTCTTGTCTACAGTATTCTCAATTAAAAATAATCCCTCTAATACCAGAGAAGCCAGAATAAAGGTGGAAATAAACTATTCCTAAATAAACAAAAACCTAGATTTAAAATCTAAATTGGTGTAAACCTTAATTACCGATCTTGTTCTGAACAATATGCAAAAATCTGTTCATGAAATATTTGCAGTTTAGGAACCTTTTCTCATGGGCAGAATGACTAGCAAAAATTGCCAAACCTATGATTAGTGTACGCCATGGGTAGTTATGTATTTCCCTTGCCTTCAATAATTGACATTCTTTTTTTCAAAACTGGTGCAGTTGAACAAGATACTGAAGAACCTACTCTTGTTCAGAAGAACTGCTCAAACCCAATGAATTATGTGCTTCGTGCCCGTCTGAATGGGACCAAATGAACTAACAAGTTGAAGAGTTATTTATCTGCGCCTTATTATTCCAACAGATGGAACAGTTAGAGGAAAAAAATTCTATGTATTTCAGGCTTTGATGGTGCCTGTTACAGACAGAATTCCACTGGCTGACAAGGGAGCGGTTTACATGTCTAGGACCTAAACTTTCAAACAGCTGCAACTCTTTGTTTTTACAGGAAGAACACAAGCCGTGATTGACCTCCTTGCAAGTATTTGCCCTGATTTGGACACAGATGATAAAGCTGGAATGATGAAGTGAAGACAAATACAGAAATGGCCTGTTACTAGTGAATCTGCTTTAAAAGCTGTAATGCAGCATCATTTTTATCTGCATTGTGGTCTATGAGCATTACCTCAGAAAAAGCCAGTCTGAAAGCACACAAAGTGAGCATCTTTATGGGGAAGGTAGAAGGAAATGTTGCATCTCTGTTCTGCACAAGCAAGTAACACATTTCTCCTCTTTTGCAACAGCACTCATCTGCTGTTTGCACGTACAACAGCTACTACCCATTATCTCTTCTCTATAGAGCATAATTGCACCAGATCCTAGAGGCACTACTCTGTGCAGTTGCAGTGACCTGAGGGGAGGATTTGGCCTGCCTCTACTAGACCTGCCATGTCCCATGCATAAAGCAGCATCGTCCTTTCAGCCATTTACTAAGTCCCCTTATTACGGTTGCAAATAAAGTCAGTAACTCTAATCATGTTTTTGGTTGTTGTGGATCCTGGCTTGGCTAGGAATCGTTGGAGATAAATTTCTCATTTCAAATAGGCCACTGAGCAGATGGTAACGACTTTTAATCACAAGCAACATGAGGTAAATCTGAAATAAAGCCCTTAAGGTGAACAGTTTGGTACATCATTCCCACCATTTTGAATGCTGAATAACCTTGCCCCATGAAGAGAGCCATGTGTGAATTATGTACACTTATACTTCCAGCTAACTAATATAATAATACTGACAGTCATTAACAGCTTTTCACAATTCTTATTTCAGGCCCTTATCCAATGCCCACTGAAAGCCAACGCAAACCTTTCTAAGCCTTCAAAGACTCCATCTGCTGCAATATTGTTATTTTTATTACAATAATAATAATATATATTATAATAATATATTTGTTATTACAAAGTGTTGTGTTTTAATTGCTGATGCAGAAGTTTGGGAGACTTGCAAGAACTTCCTCCTCAATACTAAAAATGAGAGTTTGGGGAAGTTTCTTTAGACACCTGAAAGCCTGTCCTCAAAAAAAAAAGAAAAGAAAAAAGAAAAAAGAAAAAAGCTGTTTGCAATTTGTGGAAACAATACTGGAGTTCAGACACTGACCTTCAGCTCATGCCCTGTGCCTGTGTCAGGTTAGAATTTTAGACAATTCTCTGCTTAGGTTAGTCCTCAGAAAGCAGTAGAGGGAGTTTTTTTCACAGGCCCCATCTGCTGCTGCATTAGTGGAAAGCTGAGGTGTTCTTTGCGTTAAGGACATCTTTATGCCAATGGTGGAGTTCTCATTTTTGTGTAATCTCCCTCTGACCCTTTGTGAAGTTTTCAGAGCTGACCCAATGATACTGCTGGCCATGATGGCGTGACAGGTTTGGATTTCAGTCCGGGGGCTGCAGTCTCCTTGCCTGGAAGTTTAAACACCATTTCTTAATGGTAATGCTTAAATAGTTTTGCTTGAGCCTGCTTACAGAGCAATCTGTGTTTAGGCTCTTTTTAGCAGGCAATTGGTCAGAATAGTTTTCAAACTGTTAGCCTGACGAAACCATGTCTGCAACAAAAACGCCATCATGGTTCACAACATGCTTCCCACAACTCTGCTTAAATTTTAACTCCATGTAAATCTGTAGCAATTTTCTTGCTGACCTTTAACCCAAGCGCGGCTTTGCCATTTTACCTTCTGGAGAAGGACTCTGACACCTCGCTTCCATGTCCTGCAAACACACCTGTACCACTACCGGGAAATCCACCCTCGTAGCATATGGTAACAGCAAATATTTCCATGGCCAGATTACAGCTATGTAGATGAGATCTAAGCAAATAAGGTGCCTAATTAACAATATGCACAGGAGACGTGCAGGGGAGGCTGGTCGGCATTGCTGGTGGCAGGAAGCCGTGACCCATCCCATGGACGCGGTGGTGGCAG
>NW_010532310.1:0-662 GCF_000687285.1 Phaethon lepturus | reverse complement strand
CGGAGGCGCGCCGGAGCCGCGCCGCGGCTCCGGTGGTAGAGGCTGGTAAACCACACACGGACCTTGATCCTGCTCCGTGCAGAGCAAGCCGTTGACTTCAGCGGGAAAGTTTGCTTCTCTGGAGCTCTGGGAAGGACTGGCAACACGCATAGCCCTTCGCTGACGATGTGTTTATTTCGCCCTAAGAGTGTCTCTTCATGGTTTCATCTGCAGGCAGTTACAAATGAATAAATGAAATGCATGAATGCAACATCCAAGCTCTCGGTACCATGCTCAAGCACAGCTTTCATAAACACCTTGGGAGTGTTGTCAGAGAAGTGAGCCTCTACAAATCATGCCTGAAGAGGACAACCCGCAGGCTGTACTTCAGTCCAGTGGAAAGCCTGCCTTCCCCGTGCTCTCATACGTGACACATACGAAGGCAGGAAGATTAACAAACTCAGCAACTGGTCAGCAGAACATAATTCTTTCGAGTTGGGCAAGAAAGGTACAAAAACTAACGTGAGGGGGCACACACCGGTTGGCGAACTTCCCCAGCAATGCCGGCAGTAAACCCCTCTGTCGGGAGCTGCCTAAAGTCACTTCATTTGCACTAAAGGACTCCCAGCGGGAGGCGTCCCACGCGGGACATCCCATCGGTCAGCCGGTCGCACCGACGCGGC
>NW_010532309.1:0-10692 GCF_000687285.1 Phaethon lepturus | reverse complement strand
GAGCAATTTACATGTGTTTGTATATTTAGCATGAATTATGCAAAAAGCAGAACATCCCTCTCAACCTTTTGCGCACACGACCTGCATTTCGTGCAGGAGTTCACTGCCGTGCTCGCAGCGGGAGGCCCTGTCAAATACAAGACCATTTGAAATAGAGTCTCCTTCTTCTCTCAGATATACCAGTTTACCTCTCCAAATACGTTATAGCTCAGAACAGGACAAAACCTTTGGGTTTCTGCTGGACTCTCTCATCCCCAAAATCTCTTTTTTAAGTCGGGAGCAGCCTGTGCACTAGCCGAGCCAAGTTTTTTACACAAAGTCTTGGCGGAATCTCTTTGCTTAAAAATACTTCTATATGTTTGCATTTATTAAAACAAATAAGTACTGTGAAATCTTTGTTTAGTTAGGTTATGAATTATTTGCTTATTTTGTTCCATATTTGTGCAGCTGCCGATATTACATATTCATAGTTGTGGCTCAGATCAGCTTGTGTCATTCAAATAACTAATGCTGGTAAATTTAATTAAAGTAGTTAATATTGTTTTTGTCGTGATCTGACATGGTTATTCCGCCTACACGGCAAGGAGGAACCTGGTACCAGACTTACAGGGGAGCTGAGGGACCGTGAGGCTGAAGGCAGCAGAGGAAGAGCATGGTGAGACCTCCGTCCGACTGCCGGTGGCCGGGCACGTCCACTGCCTCCACCCGCAGGGAAACACGAAGGTGTGGTCCAGCCGGTGCTGACAAAGACGCTTTCATTGCCTTGGCCTGTGGAAAGTGGGTCAATATTACCCCGGTGTGCATTTACATAATGATTTCTTTGAGCCGTTTGCTGATGAAGTGTGAGAAAGAGGCTCTGGTAGTAAGACAAATTACAAAGCAGTGTGATCCCTACTCCCGGTTTGTGAGCTGTTTATAAACTGCAGCCACCTTTAGTATGTCGGTTGTATTTCATTGCTGAGGGCTGTGATAGCAGCAAACAATTTGTCGGATTTACGCAGGTAAACCTGTGTTTGGAGTGTGCAGGGAAAAGGAGGGAGAAGGTAGGAAATCCAGCCTTTTCTCGTTGGTTTTGTTCGTTTGGGTTGCAAACCCACTGACTCAGGATGCGACTGTCTCTCATTTGGCCTTTTAATGGCACGTACCAGACTGGTGGTCAAATGGGACAGAGGAGTAGAGGCTAAAGCCTAGAAGCAAGGATTTGTATTGCCTGGGAAGAGTGTTGAATTGGTCCAGGGAACAGCATCTGCAAACCTCTGTCCACAAAATAAAAATTCAGCACTTTTTATTTCTTCTGTATCTTGTTTCGGTACAGAATATGCAGCTGCACCTCCCCCAGTAATACAACTTGAGGAGTCAGATGCCTTGGTAGCAAGGTCCCTTCTTTGGGCTAATAAAACTGATCGCTTTCCCAATGAGGCTGGTTTGCCAGCTTTGATACAGGCTGAGGAAACGCTCGCCATGCACACCTCCAAAAGTGTGGTACACCCCCCCCAAAGAACAAAAGCACGCACACACCAAAGTGCTCGAAGGAGGCTTGAGTCTGTAGTGAGGTACGATGTCATTGGGTATGAAGAAATGTCAAAGATATTGATGCCACAATTAGGGACATTATATGCTTGATAAATAACCTGTGGGGTATGTACAGGAAACTCTTCTGCTGTGTAAACAAAGTCAAATTCAGATTAGGGAAAAAATGGGCACGTCTCAGGTGAATTTCGTTTGTGTGGTTGACTCCAGCATTTCCCTTGGACACAGTTTCTCTTTCAAAATTGGATAGAGTGGCTTAGCAGGCATAAAAGTAACCTAAAGCAAAGTTGAATCAAATTCACAAGCAAAAAAAACCCACCTCAGAGGCTTAAAACATAACCACAAAAGACCTTCTGGCTTTATGGCAGTATAATTGAGAGCATGTAATAATCCAGCGACAGCATGACCGAAAAAATACACATTTAAAACGAAGGAGGCAGAATAAGAGAAAAGAAAGAAAAAATTATGAGATAAGAGACTTTACAATCATTGCTTGTTGTTTGTGTTGCCATGGTTGTTTTCCTCCTAGTACCATTAAATTATGTTTATACTGGATTATTGTAAGGAAAAAGGTATCATAAAGTTTTATGATGAGAGTCTTTGAGAGGATAAGCATTTGCAGGAGGCTGCTGTTGAGTGTCTGAGCAATTCATTTCGTGGTGGTTGTCTAAGAGGACCTGCTGATAGAATTGCTGCTTGCAGGAGGATGTCAGGGAAGTCATTTCGGGGAGGATGGGCAAGGTGATACCGCCAGGAGTGACAACTTGTCATTCGGGGTGAGAACGTAATTCATGTGCACCTTACAACTTGACCTCATCAAAGTGATGTAGCTATAAATTATTTGGAAGATTGAGCTTCCCATGAGCTTTACTGGTGACTTGCCCAGGAGATGTAGGCACTATCACGGTGAGGCCCCAAAACACTTCTGCGGGCTATTGTAAAAGCCGTTGTAAAAAATAACTGGCAGTTCCCCATCAGTCATCCATGGCCAATAACAAGTTTCTTATCACAGGACTCCATTTACTGGTCAGCTCAGGCTTCCTTGTGAATGATCGAAGATCCCTGCAAGGTCGCCGTGGGGTAATTGAGAATTACTGCTCAACGAAGACCTACCCTCCATTCTGCCTCAAAGGTGGACATTGCTCTTTAAACCATGCATTATCACGATCAGTCATATGATAAAATACATGACACTCAGCTTCCTAATACCCTCGAGATTATCAACAATTGAAGATTGATTTGGCTGCCCTTCTTATAAGGGCTCTTCTCCTTCCAGTCTTGCCGCAGAGGGTAGAGATGCCCCTTCAAGCATAATTCCAGTGGCGCAGCTTGGCGGCGATGTGAAATGCTGATTTTGGGGGCCGGTTCTCGGCACCACTTGGAAGAGCTGAAAGTTGAAGGCTTTAGAAGCCATAAGGTTTTTTGTCTTGAATTCAAATACATATGATTGTTCTGCCCGGGAGCAAACGGGGAGGTTAAGACAGTAGTTTTGCGCAGGGACAGTCTGGCAGAGAGCAGTGCTCCGGCGCAGGTGCCTCAGGGTGGAGGAGCCCCTTCCCGTGGCAAACCCCCAGCGGCTGTTCTCCTCCCAGGCCCCCACCACAATCCTGGCCGTTAGCTCGCGAGGTTGAGATGAAAAGGGCCAACCTCTATTTCTGCGAAGAGCGAGGGTGCAGCAGGAGATGCTGACTGGCAGATACGTTAACCGCCCCAGGTTTTGTGGTCTGGGACGTAGTTTGTGTAGTTTGCGATCTCCAAGAATCAATGAGGACTAACCAGATTTTTGACACAAAGGTAGATCCCCAAGGTGGGAACAGCCACTTTTGAGGGGAGAAGGAGGAGTGGCTTCTTCAACAATAAATACAATCTGAAGGCAATAGTAGGAGCTGAAAGGTTGAACAAATTTAGGAGTGTTTTTATAGGCGGGATCAATCTTCCAAAGATGCAATCAGGCCCAATTATGGAAGTCAACATATTTAGTGGTAGTTTTCTGTGGTCATTCAGAAAATAAACGCTAAGTGACGTGACCTTTGCACAGTACAACTGTCTGTCACATGCTGGGATTCATACTCGCAAACTAAGTACATCCAGGAGAAGAAAAAGTGACATAACCTGATCATACCTTTATAGATAGCATATATTTTCCTTTCCTTAGGAAATTTTCCTTAGGAAAATAACAGCAATTAGAAATCTCATGTCTTTAGTTATTTTTCTTGCTCCCATGTTCCCCTTTGGGCTGGGACAATCACACAATGAATGTTAAGGTTCAAAAGTTATTTCCATTAATAACGCAAGGCCAGCAGCTAAAATCACGCAGCCGGCTCGCAGCGCTGGGCACGGCGCACGCACGGAGCAAAACCACAGTCCTCGATTCCGTGAGGTTGTGGTTAATCCTGACAGAAGATAAAAAGAATGAAAGCTGAGTGACACTGTATGGATTGGGCTCATCCCACCCAAACAGCATTGAAGTTTTGCAGTGGGGAGGGTTTGAAGAGGGCGGGAGGGAGGCTGGGAGCGGGGCTCGTGAGCACAGGGGTTCCCCTTCTCCATTCCTTCAGCCCACTTGTTATACGCACGAGGCATCTGCAGCAGTTCCCAAACTAACCAAGAGGCTGGTTCAACCTCCGTGAAAGTAGGTCTTTGGCCTCATCCTTGTCCCGTAGGAGCTGCACTGCTGTCAGAGCATCTTTACTGCTGGCAGTGGCAAAAGAATTTCCGTACTGAAAAGACGTGAGAACAAACTGGATCTGCCTAAATTTCAGATAAATCACAGAGTTTAAAGGATCAGGCATGAGAGAGAATCTTCTAATAACCTGGTTGTTAAATTTCACTTTTGGGGTCAGAGGGCAGGTAACGGAGGTTGAGAACAGCATCATGCATCTCCCTCAGGAAAAGATGTTTAGAATTGTCCCATTATTTGCAGATTTGCCCCATAACAACCATTTCCACAGACACAAAACTTTTGCTACTGAGTCCTTTACACTGATGAGCTCCCCAGGTACCATACGATCAGCTTTCCAGAATGATGCCCGTAAAAAAATATTTAAAAACTTAAAAGTCCCCCTGCAACTGCAAAGACTGCGAACTTAATTTACCAGTGCAAACAAGAGGAGCCTGCCAAGTTGTCAACATAGTTATCTAATTTGTTGACACAGAGATCACAGGTAACGTTTTATTTAGTTCTGTGCATCTGCATTTGTTTGCCGTCTGATCAGGTCTGTGATCCAGCCGCTTCTGCTTCAGGGGAAATTGCGGTGTCCTTCCCCGTTCTCTTGCAGCAAGTGCAGCTGGGCGGCTTTAAGCTGTATTTCTGACTTTCGAAGCCCGAGTTTGATGACCTTAAGGGCACGTCGTCGTGAGGGCTCTTTGCTTTCAGGAGCGTTTGGGGAAGGTGACAGCGGGTGGCGGTGAGATGCGTGGACGATCGCGTGGACGCGCCTGCGCTGTTCGCGTGAATAATGGAGACTTCCGCGCTTTGAACCGAGGATGACTTTCTATGTGATCCTTCCAAAGAAATCTGCGTGTCTGTGAAAGTTTAACTGGAGCCAAAGCAGCCGGGTCCAGTGATCCTGCCTTTGGATCCCTTGTCATGACGCTGCTCGCGCCCCGCGCTGCCCAGCGCAACCTGGGGCCCGGGACGCTGCCCCGGCCCCTTAATGTTTTGCCCAGGCACAGTCAGGGAGGTGCGTTCCCGGCCCAGGAGAACCTCCCCCTCACTTTCAAAGTTACTTGACCTTTTCCTTCTGCTCTTCCCTTTCCATCTGCCCGTGCCCGTCCTGTCGCCGCTGCCGGTTCGTGCGTCTCGCCAGGTCTGACGCGGCACCGTGCAAACTCTCATACGGAGCATCCCCCAGACTCTTCAGCCCAGCTGCTGCGAGACCCCTGCCAGTATCTGCGCTTTTCTGGCATGGAAATGGGAGATGGAGAAGAGCAGGGAGGTCACTTGGTCTTTTACCTATTTTCAATGCAACTTTACCTTCAAGACTCAATTTATCATACTCAGGAAATCACTTCGTGTCCATGCAGATGTCATAAGGGACCGGATGTGGTCGTTTTGTCTCAGGAAGAATCTCATTTGGCATTAAAACATTGTGATTCTAAATTTTGTCTCTTGACCTCTGAATAATTCTTGTCTCACAGTGATGTTTTATTCTTTTACTGATTCTCTCTCACACGTTTCCTTTTGGTGACCTCTTTAAAATCGTTGCTCACCTATGCCATACCAAATTTACTCTTTTTAATCTTCCCTCATGAGACAATATCCCCAGTCACTTAATCATTTGGTTGCTTCTCTGTGAATTCTCTCCAATTTGTCAAAATGAATGGCTTCTAGCAAGCGGTGATGATGAGAGGATACAGGGTGTATTTAATGTGACAGTTATTTACTCTGCTGAGAAAACATCTTTGTTTTCCCTTTCAGAGAAACAGGGCTTTACAGTTTCATCGCGTTAGAGGCGTACTTACGAGACATTACACAGAAATGCTTTCTCTTGCAATAGTTTATTCTTTATTCTTCTGTGGCATCAGCTCTGTGCCTGGTGGCAGGAAATGTATGAAGTGTGGGTATAGTTTTTATGGGCTTAGAAGCTTCATTTTTGCACAGTTAAGGTTTGGGATCACTATTTACTATTTTCCTAAAAATTAGCAATGTACCATCACCTTTCACAGCTAGGTAGGTATATACTGAAAGCATCTGCCAAATTAAATCTCAAATTAAAACAATGTCTCATTGACTGTCAAAGTCTAAACATAACATAAATGTGTGTCTGGAGAAAGACTCTCGCTGTGTACACACTCGGAAAGGCAAATAAAAATATTTTCGAATAGAACCACAACTTGAAGGTATTGCAGGGCAAGGTCGCTTCGACCAACGCAAAGCTGCGTCGTGTGCGCGCAGGGACAGCTCTGGATCAGGGCTTCCTCACTGAGAGGGGCCTCGCTCTTACGTGTACCTTGTAAGAAAAGCTGAGGGAATAAATTTGGGAGACTTACTCCTCTGAACCTGTGCCCCTAGGTTGGTCGGATCTTCAGACCCGCTGCAGCAAAAGGGACCCAGCTGCTGCAGCAAAAGGGATCCAGCTGCTGCAGCAATGGGATCCAGCTGCTGCAGCAATGGGATCCAGCTGCTGCAGCAATGGGATCCAGCTGTCTCCTGCTCTAATGAATGTGCCACTCTCTTAAGCAAGCCCATGGGCTGGTGAGCGGCTGCTTTAACCACTCTTCACTCCGATGACTTTGGGGAGTGAAACCGTTTCCCACCACCAGTGCACAAGCATCCCTTGGCATCTGCAGCCGTGCTTATCAACACTGGTTGTTACCTAGATGGAAAGAACTTTGAAAGATTTTTAACTTCATTAATAAGATAAGATGATTTCTGAAGCAGTGATTTCGCTAAGGGCCAGCTTCAATTTAAGCAACATACATCTTTCCAGAAATTTCTGGGTTCTTTTGATCTGTTCCTAAGGACATTCCACTTTTTTGACCTCAATTTGTTATGTTATAATCTGTTGGGGCAGAATAAATAATCTGACCGCCATAAAGAACGTTCTCTCTTTATATTAATACATTTGAATAACCCTAACTTTTAAAAATGTAGGATGATATTATTTAGAACTCTCTAAAAATTCATAAATAACACTTTCACCCTAATGACAGTTGGTAAAATTAATCCTTTCAAAAATGACAATATTTTTTTAAAACCCCATCCCCACCAGCTCTATAAATACAATGACCTGAAGCCCAGAAAACACTTTGTCCTCTACAGCTCTCCTGATGTAATTCGCTCCGTTTGGGGCAGAAACGTCCCAGGACGAACCCTCCTGTTTCTGGCTCGATGGCTGCATCCCCCCGCCTGCCTCCCGCGCTGCATTAGCGCTTTCCAGACATTTCGTTTGTGTCGCACAGCATCTCTGCAAAGCCACGCACACGCACGTGGGGGTGTCCCCGGTTTTCCGGGGACCTCGAGGGGTGGGAGGGTGGTAGCGGAGGGTGCCAGCACGTGGTCCCCTCTGCAGTGCTGCCACAGTCATTACCATTGCTCTGTCTCAGCCTTTATAAACCTATGACTGTCGTGAAGTATTGCAAAAGTCAATCAAGGCCGAGCAATACTTGCTCGGGATCCCTGCCAGCTGGCCGGTGGTTCTGCGGAGCCTGCCTCGGCGAGCACGGCGCTGTGCGGCAGAGACCACGGGGCCCGGAGAAGCTGGCTGTGGACAGCCCCATCTCCGGCCATGGGGAATCCTGCGCTGACCTGGGAACAGGACTCTTTGTTACATCTTCGGGCTATTTTAGGGAAAATGTGGTCTGATGTTCTCCAGGACTAGCAAAATGCACCACTGAAATCTCTTGTTGGGTGACGAAGCTTGCGCACCCTCCGACAGCCAGCGAGGAAAAAGGGCATGGAAGCCTCTGATGTGAAACCTCGCGACGTGTAGCCTAAGCTTGCCCAAGTGGTCGCTGGCCTGGAAGCAGCAGGCAGGCGGGATATCGCGCAGAGCTGCTTCGCGTGAGCGGCGCAGAAGGCGACGCAGAGGCAAGGGGGGCCCCAGCCCGGGCTCGCCTGCCAGCCGTAGCGCAACCCCAGCCCTCTAACCCATCCAAGGGAGTTTCGACTTCCCAGTGGGATACGGCGTATTCGGCAACTCTTCCTCTTACGGCACGAACCCCAGCAGGGTGCGGTGAAGAGCCTTAGGGCTTCTCGATGGCCCTTCCTCATAAATGACCTCAAAGACTTCCTCCTGATACCTGAGTACTGTCGGAGCGTCCCCGAGTGACCTCTGCCTAGGACATCTCTTCCCTGCCTGGGTTCACCAGAAGCTTCCCAGCACTGGGCAGCTGCGTGTTATTAGTGGATATGAGTTCAGGTTGTGGAGTGATTGTCCGTATGAAAAGCTGCAGCAATATCTCAGGTTTTTACATAATGAAAACAGATTTTAACTCTATTTTCCTGTTAAATATTTGATAAATGGGCTCTTATGTCTGCATAGTATTTTGTGTTTGAAAGGCAACATTTGTTTGAAGTTCCTAAAGCAGGGAATTTATTTTAACAGTTCATTTCGCAGCACTGAAATATCACTGCTACCACCACCACCACCGCCACCACTACTACTACTACTAACAATAATAATATTACTTAATTGATAAAATGCCTTTTATCTTCAGGAACATCAGATTGTTTTACAAACTCATCCACCCTCGAAAGCTTCCCCCTGCGAAACGAAAGAGCAGGTATCGGAGCCCCTCGCCACCGCTGTTGTCCCAATACGCTGCGTTCTGGGTCAGCAAACGAGAACTGTGCTTCCCAAAAGAAATGGCATAGTTAAAGTGAAAATACGCCCTCAGAGCACCTCTCATGTAATGGTTTAGGAGATGCAGTTTGGGAGTCCTGCTGACGTTTGCCTTGTTTCCCTTTGAGTTGTTTATCTGGTAGCTGTAAGGTTTACTGTCATCTACCCTCTTCTTGCTGTACTACAGCGATACGTCTGACGGTGTTACTCGCCTGTGTATGTGTCCCCTGTGCTCCTGGTGCGTGCAAGAACCGGTGAAGCAATTGGGGCAAGTCTTTGGCACGCATATATCACATCTCTGTTGGTTGTTTGGCTGGAGAATTTACCCTGGCTGGAGTCCTTCTTTTGGGCTTGCTTCTCATGGCTCAGTGAAGCAAAGTCCACTCGTTTCCTTGGTGCTTAGGTTGGACCTCGGTGATTTTCCAAATATCCATTAAAATACAGCCAATGCCTTTCTTTTCCAGAAAACCTCCTTTTTGCTCTGCCAGAGGACTGTTTCTCTGATTGGAACGATGATGTCAGACCGGAGCATTTAGGATTTCCAAATTCCCTGCCGCAAACTAGGAGTGAGCTAATCAGAGGGACAGACAGGCTAATTATGGCAGAGCGAGCGCTTCTATTTATGCCCAAGTGTCTTGTTAATCAGCAATAAAGGAAAAGGAAATAGCAAGAAATTACATGGCAGTTAAGTGAGTTTTTGGTAAAATATATATTCTTAAATTAACCTAAGTGGTTTTGAATCATAGGAACGTAATTTAATTTCATCCATTAACAAGATGAACCTTGAATCCTGTTATTTCCCATCGTATTTTCAGGAGTGGAAGTAACGAAAAGTTTAGTGGCGAGTAGGTAGTGTTATTATTAGGACTTAATTGCTTGAAGGTGGAATAATATCCACCTAAACATTTCCTTTTCAGGGGTATAGTCTTTTTTAATGTCACGGTTGAAAAAGGATGGGAAGGCAGTGCTGGGCAGTTTCTAGTGAAGTCCAGTGAGATGGGTCACGGCCTGACGCATGAGCTGCAGAGATCTCCTTACCGGGGTAGGAACGGGAGCAGAGTCTGTCCAGCAGAAGTAAGTGGACAGAGCTGCTCGTTCCTGTTCTGTGCGGTTGTACCACAAGGATATTTATACAGACATCAACATTAAAAACAGCAATTACAGTTTAGCCAACGTCTGATCCTTTTACAGAAAGGGATTGAAGCGCTCCAAGAATATTAATATCCAGGACGGGTGGATATTGGTGGCTCATTGCAGGAGGGTTGGACTAGGTGGCCTTTAAATGTCCCTTCCAACCCAGACCACTCCATGATTCTCCGAAACAGCAAACACCTCCTTTTTTTTGGTGAGTGTTTTTTTGGTGAACGCTCAATTCTGCACGGATCTCCCTTATGGGCAAACTCCCTTTCGGGATCAAGACTTCAGACTTCAGTGTGGGGCAGAAAGCAATAGGATTTAATTTTCATTTTGAGTCTGTTTAGGGAGGTTTATGTTTATGAGCATATACAGTTTCCTGATTGGGGAAAAAAAAAGCACTGTTAAAAATCAAACTTTGATCCCCTCGAGTGACATAGAGACAGGCACTAATAAGGATCTTATGAGCTGAAAATTGAATTTTATAGCACTTCAACCAAGCGGTCTTGCAAAATTAAGATTAGGGCTGGAAATAGGAGAAATCAACATTAAAGCTTATGTACAGATGCTTTATGTATTAGCCACGGTGACCAAAAAACCCTGAATTTTTTCCCACAGTAGGATAAGCTCCGGTTGAAGCCCGGTGGAAGAGGAGAGCAGAGGGGAGGTCTGGGCGCAGCCTCGCACAGGGGCTGGCAGCGATCCGTCCCCGAGAGGGCAGACGCCGAGGCGAGGGAAGCGG
>NW_010532308.1:0-1730 GCF_000687285.1 Phaethon lepturus | reverse complement strand
CTGTTTGGGACTAAATCATTTATAACAAATGTAATTAGTACAGTTTGACATTCTAATGGAAAAGATAGTGGCTAAGATGTGCAAAATCTCTTATGGAAGAGTTCTTTGTAAAACTAGAAAAAGCTAGCAGAATTGCACAAAAGATTCCTGTTTAGAAGAATCCATACAAGCTGGATTTTAGGAAAGGGCACACCAATCTAGAAGAGTAGGGCACAGAAATAACAAATATGCAACTATACTGCTGAAACAGTTCTGCTTGACCAAGACAGTTGCTAGTAACGTAAAATTTCAATTATTTAATAATCTAGTAGGAAACACAAAAGAAGAAAGGGACTTTTTTTGTTGCAGGAAAACATATTTCCCTGTGGAGTAATTAAGAGAAGTGATGGAAGTACCATTACTCTGAATATTTTGTCCTCAACACAATTTTCGGAAAGTATGAGAGAGTATAATCCTCCACTGATGAGATGACAGACTAGATGACCCAATACATCCCTTCTGCCTTTAGATTACATGAATTTAATATAATGCCTTTATTTCTAGTAAGAATGATCCCACATTCCAAGTACATAGTGAGATGAAACTAATTGGTATAATTAACTAACTGATGTAATTTGACATTACTGAAACCTACGTGGTCAATAGGTATAACTGGAGTATTGAAAACTCTGGGTAGAAATTAGCTACCAGAATTCTAGCTAAGAAAGATGGTGCAGAGAAAAAGAAGATTAGGAGGGTATTTAAAAGTATTTAAAAATAAAAAAAAAGTATTTAAAAAATGTATTTAAAAATACTTTTGGAGCTGAAGAAATCTTCTTACTTGCTTGACGAGTGGTAAGTTGGATAGCTTCTTGCATCTCAATTTTTTTGTCTGTTTGAGGATACAGGAGTTTATTCGAGAACAAGGGAGTAAAACATGGTACTTTGAAGCTAGATCCTCTAACCTTCTACAGTAAGTATCATGATTGCTGGAACTAATAGACTGCTCTGATCATTTAAACCAGTGTTTTACCTAATAGAGCACACAAGACACTCTTAAATTCTTTTATCTCACTCTTATCTTTTGGTGGAAAAAAAATCCGTTTTAATATATTTTTGCTGAAAGATACCCCACTAAAATTTTCTTTGGTTAATTGCCTTTCTTGTTAGATAAATAAAAATGCTGCTGCTTTTTTCAGTCTGCCTGTCACCTTGCTTCATCTTAGAGCCATTAGACCCTTTTTCAGTTTTGTCTGCTAGCATTCTGTTAGCACATCCATCTTTGCTTGCAAACTGTAACCAAATCACCCTTGAACTTTGTACAATAAATTAAGTAGATTGAATATTAATCTTCCTTTTGTGGCATTTTACTGTTTCCCCAGTCTTTGTCACATGTAAAATTGGTCAAAAATTATTCTGTGTTTTGTTCCTTCACATAAGGTAGTTTGACAGTCTCTCTTTTCTCTATGTCCATAAGTAATAGAAATAAAATTAAAGTAATATTTTCATAGTTCTATGTTAATGGTCTCTTATTTTTGGTCAAGAACGGTTTATTAATTATACGCCTAACATTATCCAAGTTATATTTTCTCTATATAAATAGTGATATAGCATTACGATTCCACCCCCCCTTCTTTCTCCCTTCACTTCTCTAGTATTTCCTTCCTGTTCTGTATTATTCACAACCAGTGTTCCCCATGGTTCAGAAATCACTTTAAGCTTCATTTTAAAAACATTTGTATGCAAATTGC
>NW_010532307.1:0-8097 GCF_000687285.1 Phaethon lepturus | reverse complement strand
CGGAGGGGTCGCGCGGGCTCGTCGCTTTAGCCCTCCGGCGATAAAGACTGTTGGATTCGGCTTTGTGTATTTTTTTTCATATGATTGTGATTTTATATAGAATACGTTTATTACTGTAACATGTTAGACATTATGCAATTATACAGGTAATAGGTATATGTATGCATGGGTAGGTACATTTTTAGATATATATAGATACATAAATATGTAATGATGTTATCAGTGTATTTTATAGGAACTACAAATGCAAAGACACTTCTGACCAAAAGCAAACCCTAAAGGGAAAGGTTGAATTGAAATATGCAAATTCAAGTGCAAATTCACCCCTCCTTCTCCTGTTCCTCAGCTGGGGTTTCCAGAATGGTTGGAGAATTCATGCTTCCCAGCTGACTGAGCATTTGCAGGCTGAGTTCTGACCTCGTACTGTGTACAGTTAAAACTAATTAAACAAATAATTAAAAATTACTCATGACATCCTTTGCAGAAGGTCCTAACTCAGTTCTGTGTTGGAGCTGCTCGCGCTGTTTTAATGAGCTGTCTCGTACTGTTCTGCGTCCTGGCGCGTGGGTTTCTGAGGCCTCAAGGAGACACAGTCACGTCTACACCAGGACCGAGGTTATGGGGCTGCCCTAGGGTGAGGGAGGCAATTGCTAACAGAGGGAGAGGCCGGGCAGCAACCTCAACTTCAGAAGCTCCTCTGTGAGCTCACAGGAGTCTGGGCAAGGGAGCACAGCATAAGGAAATGGGTGCAAGTCTCTCATATGGCAGCAGTCATCGCAATGAAATCCAAGTGCCGCTGAAATCTACAGCCAAGATGACAGATTTCTCTTACGAGGACTTTTTGCCTCTGGCAATGTGTAGAGTGAAAGACAAGTTCTAGATCAATCCCTGAGCCTCCCAGGGAGTGCTCATTGATAGGAAATGACAAAAACAAACAAACAAAAAATTTAAAAGATTACATTTTCAAAATTGGCACCTTTTTCTGGTCACCCTGTTGCAGACACCCTGAGACAGGTTTTCAGAGACACCCAACCCTTGAATTTCCCGGCACCTTTGAAACCAAGCCAAGAACATTTTGCCCAGAGGTGGGGGCACACAAAATTAGGTTTCCTTTTTAAGATGCTTGTTGGCTGTGTTTGAAAGCCGTCTTATCCTTTATCAATTTTACCCCTCCCCTCCTCCAGAATTTTCTGGAAATCTTAAAGCGCATCAGAAAAATGATGCAGATCAGAAAAGGCACCCCCCACCCATTCCTTCCATGTTCTTTCATCCTGGCAGCTGTGCTGTTTGGCAACTGCTGCTGCGTGCAAGGGGGTGGGTGGGTATCAGGCAGGCAGGCACCTCCAACCTGCATGGGGAAAAGTGTGCTGAGTAACGCTTGCCGCTTTTGTAATGGAGAAGAGGGCAGAGTGAGACCTTCAAGGCAGTGTGTGAAGTCTTGGTGACATGACATTGTGGTGGTAAGACTGTGAATTTGTTCCTTGCACATAAATAGTTTCCTTCCATGACCAAGATGAAAGGTTTGAGATTTTGTCCATGTGCTTTCAGATGTGACAGAAGAGAGGGCAGTGTGCATGGTTCCTCTGTATGTCACATCTCTGTGTGTGTGCTTGTGTGCCAGGCCACGTGGTGGCACATCCTGGGTTCCCCATCAGCGCTTCCCACTAACCCCATCCAACCAAGGTACTACCAGACACTGCTTTCCTACGCTGTCTGCTGACATCAGTTGCCAGTGCTGTCCATTAAAACCAATTTGCAATCTCATTTGAACCTGTCTATGGCAGCTTCTAACACCTACAAATGGGAGCTACTGCTTTGAGCTGTGCTAGTCCTTTGGGAATGGTACAGCAATGCTTTCCTTGCCAACGCAGGGAGGGAGAGGTGGGGGCAAACCCCAGGACTGAACTCAGAATTCAGTTAACAGTATAAAAGCGGGGTTGTCCCCATCCTACATCCCCAGCCACAAGCACTATCACATCCTATTATTTGTCTTCCAAAAGAGATCCGTGCTTTTCTGCTGTTTTTGCAGATTACTATGGAAACTGGCAGCAACAGAGCTATGCCAGGGCGGCTCAGCAACCGCTGCTCTCAGAGTACTTTGTCTGGGGACGAAGCTCTCTCCAAGGCTGCTTACCTGCAGGTGACCCCTCCTGGGAGAAGCAGGCAGAGGGATCTCCGTGGGGGCTCTCAACACGTCCAGCCCCCATGTGGGAGTGAAATAATTCCTCCCTTTACGCAACGGCTCGACAAGCCTGAAAGATCCCAGAGCAGAGATTCGCAAACATCTGGAAGCTGTGTGCCTGGCTCTGGTGTGAGACCACGAAAACAGCCAAAAAACTCTCTACCTAATGTAGCCTCCTTCATGCACTCCCATGGAGGACAGCCTCCTCGCTGGTTCCAGCAACGGAGGCTCTGCGAGTAGGAGTCCTAGGGCAGGGATCCGTGTTCTTCTCCACACCCCATCCTGACATCTGGCAGCTGTAGGCATGACTTCACTGCAAGACTGGGAAGGCAGCCAAAATGCTTCCCACAGACTAGGCCCATCTCTTACTAGCATCTTCTCTCCCCCACTCCCAGCCAGTATAGGCCACCCTACTGGTTGTGGAGAGGCAGGGATCCTCCATCAGAGCACTGTGTTTTGTGCAGCCTCTCCTGCTCTGACCACAGAGCTGCCGCAGGTGCCCAAAGTTCTCAGATTGGCACTCAGAGGGCAAGCTGGGACCTACTTTACTCTCTACTGACAGTATTGATTGAATAATTCTGGAAATGGAATTTCCCCCCAGCTCTGCCATAGGGGTACAGCAGGGACAAGGACAACCCCTTCTCCTGGCCTACCCAGTCCTCTCCCATCCAACAACTCTTTTCACAGCTCTAGTGGGCATCAGATGTGAGTTCACTCCCCATGATCCCTTGTGGTCTGAGTTTTTTTGCTGAGAAGCTGTTTGCAGTGATGGGTGGATGCAGAACTATAATCAACAACAGCAGTAACAGAGGTCTGTGCTATACCATGGAGCTCCTCTGGCAACCTGCAGCACACACTATTGCCTCCTCAGTGCTCACTCCTAGTAAACACGTGCCTCAGACAGCTGATGTTTAAGAAGTGGACTGAGGTGACCAGTCTGTCCGTATAGCTGTCACTGCTGCTGCTGCTGCTTGTCAGAGGGTAGCAGGTTTGTATTTCTATTACTTGGCTTGAATTCAAACCAGTAATTCTACACGGTTTGGGTCTTTTTCCCTGGTGCAGCTTTTTGCACTGTGCTTCCAGAACCAGCTCTGTATAGAGGTATTTGCCTGGCATTTCACAGGAAACCTGGGGAAGCAAAATGACCATAGGCTGCTGCCTAGTTTGCCTGAGCTACGTGCCTGGAAGGCCAGACCTGCTGCTGCTGTTCAAGGAGGGGATAAGGGATACGGACTCTTCCTTGCAGCAGCAGAACTGTGGCCATCCCTCACATCCCTGAGGCTGCAGAAGCAGCAGGTCCAGATCTACAGGGCTCTCTCCCTGATGCCTTCCAGCACCTTGTCCCAGCTCCACCCCACCTCTTTCTAGGCCTCCTTTTCCTCGGCCTGAACGGCCAGGCCACTCAGCCTTAGGCTGGCAACATTCAGTTTTGCGAGTGCTGTTGAGTCAGCTCTGTCTGCATAGTTGCAGCATCTGTCCTTGATGCAGTTTACCTGTGAGATATATCATGTATGGCATCACTTGCACAGCAGTTACCGCTGTAGCCTGCGGACTCAGAAAAAGACTGAAGGCATGCTGTGGTATGTGGGAACCTTATGGGCTGCATACCAGCCAATGCCAGACACAGAAAGACCACACAAAACAAATGCGCTTGCAAGGATTGTTTTCTTTCTCCTCAGCCTGAAGACTCCCACATGCTGTCCTCCCTTCTTCTCCCTTCTGGAACAGGGGTCTAACAGGAGCACACAAGCAAGCTGATTAACGACCCCAAATTTACTTTATGAGCTCCAGTTGTCTAATCTATCATCTAGATAAATCTATGAGAATACAAGCACTAGAAAACATTAATTATTGTGAGAGATGCTAAATCTGTGTATTTTATAGAAGAGAAAGTTAATTTTTTTGTCATAGACTAATGACAGTTGATGGCTTCTTAATCTAGCAGAAAAAGACCTAATGCAATCTGGTACTTGGAGGCTGAAATAGGAGAAGTCCAGAGATGAAACAAGGCGTGAGCCATTAATACTGAGAATAACACTGGAACTACCCCTGGGATGACTCCCTAAGGAAAATGGGAATTCTCCATTGTTTTGCTCTGTGCCAGTCAAGACTGTATATACAAAACATATGCTCTCCGTCAAGTTTTGGCTTGAATAGTACATATGAGTGTCTTTATGTCCTGTGTATGAAGTGTGACAAGATGACCATAACACGATCAAAACCAGCTGACAAAGTACCGGAGGGCAATGGTTTCCTGGCCCTCCCACTGGGTCCTCCCATGAGCAACTGCTTTATGCAGTGAGGTGATCCACAGCTGCCAGTCTTTTATTTTCTGCTGCATGAACTTGTCATTGCTGATTAGAAGAGAAGCAAGGCAAGGGTTTGCAGGTCTGTGTTGTATCTGTCGGCACACTGCAAACCCAGGAAAAATAGAGTAAGGGAACCAGGCACAAAGGCCATTTTCAACATCTTTAAGCCTCTAACATAGGTGGAATTTAGAGAACTACGATATGAAGCCTAAGTTCCCTGTGGAGAGAGACAAGTACCTCAAACAGGTGTTTCAAGGTACTGCCTTGTTTTTGTGCAGCTTTTTCCCACATAGGCTTGAGCCTTCAGTGAGGCTCTGACACATGGACTTGGTCTGGCTGGTGTCCTTGCCCCTTTGGTAAGTTTTCAGCAGCGCTGTGTCTGGAACGTAATGCTCTCTCCCACCCGCAGAACTATGACAACTTTGCTTACTAGAGAAAGAGTTTCTTCTGCTCTCATCTTCTGACACCTTGTTCTCATTTATCTTTTTGTCCTTCTATTTAGGTATCTCAGATATGGTGCTCTTAACAAAGCAGTCTGTGCTTGTGTTGTGATAACAATAGTCTAACAGTGCCAAGCTAGTTCTCTTGGATTTGCCAGAGAGTTTGTTTTGTCAATAAGATATTTGCTGCTTATAGTAAATTTTATTTTTTGCTGAATGATTTGTCTGCAAATTGTAAAGACCTGACATAGAGTGCTTGAGTAGACATATTAAAGATAACTGCCAAGGGAAATAACTTGGGAACCATGAGATACTACTGGCTGTTCTTATAATCTTCTCCCTCTGAAGTCAAAACTATTTTCCTACTTGTATCATTTAATGGAAGACACATTTTTAATTATTTTTTAAAATAATAATTTTGTTAAATAATTTAACAGAAGCAACAGAAGGCATAAGGAGGCACAGCTTTGTGGAATAATTGCATTTAAGAAATGGAAGCACATAGTTGTGGGAGTGCTGATGTGGTTCTGGGCCTCCAGGGGTTAAAGCAAGGTGTGTGCAGGCAATTCTTGGGGAGGTACTTTGTGTAAAGTTCAGTGGCTGAGGAATGTCCTGGCAGTCAAGCTTCATTGCCTGGGAAAAACACAAGGCCAGATTGACATTTCAGTTAGTGATACAATCCTGTTGGCTTTCCTGGTGTAAATGAGAGAACTTGACCAGTACCTTTGAAGGAAGGCTAAAAATACCTCATAAAATTCAGATTAAGAAATACTGTGGTTGCATGCTGTGGCTGAAAGGAGTCAGAAGTAGGGTGAGGAGCATGAAGGAAATAGCTCCTTTTCCCATTTTGTCTTTGGCCAGCCTCAGTTCAGGAAAGGGCTCTGTAAAGCATGAAGCTACCTTTTGCCCTCTGAAATATCTATAGGGAGCCACAAATCGTGTTGGTTCGCGTTATTTATTACAATTCCTTGATCATTGGGAGTAACAATTAATACAGGCTCGCACACAACATACAGATTGTAGGCAACTGGAGTCCCTTCCACTGGGAATTCCTGGAGAAATCTCTTTGGGCAACACTGTCCGAACAGCCAGCTCCGTCTCTGCCTGTGTTCCTGCCTGTCCCTGCTCGGCTGTCCGAATGAGAGAGCTCTTTGCCAGACGCCTGTTTCTTTTCAATTCTTTGCCTGTCTCCACTTGGCTCTCTGGCCATCTCTGCATAGCGCTATCCTGCTCTCTGCCCGAACCAGCTCCGTAACGCATGCTTTGTCTTAGCTAGAAAGGAACAAGCAGCTTCATTCAGCCAAATTCCCATGAAACTGGAAACGGATGAGAAATGTAAAGCGAAACAATCTTTAGGAAACTACAAGGTCCACAGAGTCTTTGGAAATTTGACTACTTATTTGGACAATGAGGTATAGATTTCAGAGTCTGCTTTTAGTCACTCCAGTGTCCAAATCTTTACTTTATGTTTTTAGTTATATTTCTATATTTTAACCACTTAATCACATCAGTCTTTTTATTTGTGCATAGTAAGTGATTTGCTACCCATTGTTTCTCTGATGAGACATTAGTGAAAGCACACTATCAATGTGAGGAAAGAGTTTACAACAAAAGTTTAATAAATGGCAGATCTTAGACCAGGCAATATCTGTGAGCCAGATAACCACAATTAAGACCTTGTTTAACCATGCCTAATAAACAGTATGGCTTACAGTACTAGGAGATAATTTTGTTCAGTTCCCCTGCCTGCTTCCTCCATAGATTGTTGCAAGCCAGTTTGTTTCAGACTGCCCTGTTTTGTGTGGGTAGTCTCAACAAGAGCCAAAGCACAGTTTCAGAGCATTCATGGATTGCTCATAATCACTCAAGGCATCATCTTTTTGGTGCAGCTCTTCCCCAACAAGGCACACGCAGCTTCTCGAGGAGATAAGACCTCCATTCATGGTGGCAAAGGAGGCCATGTGAAAGGCGCATGCAAATTGGCCAGCAAGATATATGTCTGCATGACTGTTAGACTTATCCCCACTGAAGAATGCCTCCCAGAGAAATTTATTTAAAGTACTTTTTGCAGAAGTAATGTGCCTGATGATGGAGGAAGTAACAAGTAGTAGTTAAACCTGAAAAAGAATGAATGACCTTTCGTTTTAAAACTCTCTGCTCTAAGGCTCAAAGCCCTGGGGGCATTTGTTCCTGCAGCCCCCATCTGTCTCCAGTCGTTTTTGTTTCCATGTCCCTGCTCTGGTCCCCTCAATATTAAGAGATACAGCGCGGGCTCAGCCAGCCTGGGGGTGGCAGTGACCGGCCTGTGGCAGAAGGCAGGGGCAGGCAGCACAAGGCTGTGTGTCGCACGCTCGCTCTCAGTGGCCAGCCTGCCTCAGCAGTGAGGCTGCCAGCTCTGTTTGAGTAACAAAGGTAATGCATATTCATATAAGTCAATATATTCATGTATAGATGCATGTAAAGTAGCTTAGTAAATGGTGGCCCTAGCCCTGAATAAAATACTTTGTGTGCTGGCAGCTACCATTAGAAATGCTTGAAGCCCCAGACCTGTTTGTTTGAGCCATTTTGTGTGAGAGATGGCCCAAGTATATGGGACAGGTTGGTGTCTTCTGGTCAGGACAGCCACCATTACACTAATTTGGTTTTAATCTCCATCCTGGCACCAACCCCATGCCCTCGGGCTGCCTACAACCAGTGAAGAGTGCCTCAGCTGGAGCCTGGGACGCTCAGCCAGCGCCTCTGGGCTGTGGTGGGAGGCGAGTGCAGCATGGTGCTGTGGATGCCGGCTCCCTGCCGGGCTGCTTCACAGAAAACACCTCTGCGCTTCAGGGCTGGGGATGGTTTGGGAACATCAGTTCTGAAGGCTGGGAAATGACTGCAAGGGGGATCTCAAGAGACAAGGGCCTGATGCCAACGCTTGCCCGTTTGGCAGGCCCGAGGAAGAAGCCCGCAGCCACCAGGAGCTCTGCCAAGGTGGGGTTCTCCAGCACCGTCCGGCTTTTGGCCAAAAGGCACTTGGCAGAATAAGATGGCTGCCCGGCGCAGGGGCTACTGGAGCGCTCCCGCTTGAGGGGTCAGCGAGCAGGTGCTCCGGGCCGCCGCGGGGAGCCCGGCCCGGGACGCCCCCTCAGCACTGGCCCGTTCTCCGCACCCCCGGCCTCAGTGG
>NW_010532306.1:0-6314 GCF_000687285.1 Phaethon lepturus | reverse complement strand
TCCCCTCATCTCTTAGGTCCTCTCCTGCCCGACAGCAAGAGGCCAGGGGACCCTTTGCTGCTTGTGGAGCCTCCACCGGCTGCCCCTGCTTCAGGGATGGCCGGGTGCGGCTCCACCTACCTAGTTGAAATCCCTAGTTGAAAAGGATCATTAGCATATACTATCTCATTTCTGGGAAATTCGACTGAAAAACACACAAAGACAGAAATAGGTTCTAGAAAAGCTAGACAGCTTACAGAAAGAAAGTTGCAGGTGCGGAGGACCAGAAATACCAAGAATCAAGGTGTACGCTGTAATTATGTAAATCTTTGTTCAAATGAACTCTACATGAAGACTTGAGAGTCACATTCTCTAAAAAAGCTCTAAGCAGGTTCAGCATTTTTTCCTAGCCTCTCAAGTATATTTTATAGCCCAAGTTCAATTGTGTATCACTGTAGTTATATTAGTTTAATGTTATTATGGATGCACTCTGTGAGCTAGTATCGTATTTTGATTACAGAGTAGACATGCTTGAAGTTTAATAATGATCACAGTAAGATTCAACAATTTCTGGACCCAAAACTAATAACAACAAATAAAGAGTAGAAAAATCTATCTTATCTAATAGTGAGATACAGTAAACTACACCCAACAACTGGCATTCTTTAGTATATTCAGTTTTCTGTGAAAGGAGGTGAGAAGTGAGGCACCACATAAAAACATTAAAAATTCATTCATGTTAGTCAGGAATTGACAGAAGTGTCACCAATTTTACGACAAATGCTGCTATTTGGGATATTCAGGACAATGGAAAAGCCGCTGAATCCATGGCTATCCAGTACTAAATAGCCTTTGTAAAGGCCCATCAAAATTCCCACTCCTAAGGCACTTTTCTAAGTAGAAATCTGTTCTTAGTTCATCTGTGGTCAGAAAAGAAGGTGATAGAAAATATCACTGAAATTGACAGATAACATACAAAACCAATGGTACGTCTGCAGTCAGCTTTGATCTTTGCCTCTAGGAAAAGAATGAGAAAGTGATTCAGGGCATTGCTCTAAACATTATTTTAAGAGCTATGAAAGCCTTACTACATGAAATCTTGAAATCAGCCCCAAAAGCCTTTCAAGCAAGACTGTATATCTGCCATAGTCAAAAAAAAGGTAAGCAGGTCAGCATTTAATTCCTGCTAAAACCTGACAGAGATTGAGATCTTTCTCTTCCTGCTTTGCTTAGACAGTTCAGATGTCAGGGATGTTTTCCATGCACTTCTAAGAGATGCTGGCAGGACCAGGAACAGGCTCTGAACATGCCTGGTGGTGATGCTGGCTTTAACAGAGAACTCGCGGAGAAATGAGTCATCCACACCCTGACACAACCAAAAGTCAGACCATTCACTTCCCAAAAGGTGCCTTCAACAAATGGTTGAAAGCCAGTCTAAACGCTCACTTTGCAGCAGAATCTGCAGTGATGTTCACAGGATCAGAAAGCAAGAAAACCTGACTTTCTGATGGTGTGGTTAGGAGGGATATGTGGGACAACAGTAATCCTAAGTCATGGTCTCTGCACCAAATACAGTGAGTGTATGTATCATAACAAGAGTCTGTGGCCTCTCTATCTCAAACTGCTGTATTGTAATAAACAATAGTGAGCCTATTCAATTATTTCAAAGAAGAGGTGCCTGCCAGAAGTCCTGAAGCACACCTTCTGCTTGGCTTTTCTAAGGCATATTTTCCAGGGGTGAATTAGACAGCATTTTTGACTTTTCCGATGTCAAAAAAATGAAACTTTGCAGAAACCAAAGTACACTTGGGCATCACTTTTTTTTTTCTTCCTTTTTTTTTTTTTTTTTTTATTCCAAAGGCTTCATTGTTTCTTTCCTGAGAAGAAAAGAAAAAAAAAGATGTTTGATACTCTTGGACTCACTTGCCTGATTTGGTGGTATATGATGTTATTTCATCCCTTGCATGCTGACATCCAGTGTATAGGGTGTAAGTACATTTTTGCAGATATACTCTGAGAAACAGGGTTTAATTCTTCATTTATCATAAATATGTGAAATTAATCTGGCAATTGTCATCTTAAGCCTGACAGATACTATCTTCTGCATTCAACAAAACCAATATCATATCCTTACTGAATTTATTCTGTAACACTCTCAGCAGAAGCACAAGAATCACCTATTACAAAAGTGAAAATGAATTGGAGAAAAATGGAACTGTCCTGGGAGTTTAGGAATTTCTCCAACTACAAATGTACCATCATGGACAGGGACATGGAAAGTGTACTGAAAGAGGTAAACTTGCTATTTGATGAGATAAATAATTGCACCTTTTTCTTTATCTTTTATTGATTTCACTTACTTTGAAATAAATGAATCAGTTGCAGGTAAAATCTGATCAGTGATTGCTTGTAGTCTACAGCTTGATCTGTCAAGGGCTGTGGAAAGTCATCACCAATGCCAGGGTGCATTTACTGCAGGATGATCATCCTGTGCATACCATGGAATTGAAGTGCTGGCACCAAAGTGGAAAGGAAGCAATAGCCTGAAATGTACCTATGTTGAATCATGAATAGCGAAGCAGCTGCTGAAAAAAGGAGCTGTGAGACTACATGAGACTCCTAGAGAATTTAAAGAGACAGAGCAAGAGATCCTTCAAATAAAAAGCAAATTCCCCAAACACTGCCATGGATTTTCATTATCTCAGGTTCTTCACTTGTTTACCAGTAAATTGGATCACGCCTGTAGCACAGGCTATGATATAAACTCACATTATCCAAAGAGAAAGGTAGAAAGCTTGAGAGAAAGAGCGACAGAGAAGGCTTATTTAGCCTAGCAAAGCAGATGCCTTAATTAGAAATACATATTACAAAAATACATATCACATCTTTATTGAAGATTATAAATATAATGCTATAGATACCTTTCTCACCCCTGGGGAGGTCAGAAGAGGACTTTTATTTTGCTTAATCCTTTGATTAAATTCCCTTGTGGTTCCCCCATTTATTAACAATCTTCTGTGACGCCACTGGGGTACTATTAGCCTTCTCTAATCATCGCACACTAGTGTAGCATCCAACTCCTGAGCTGCAAAGCTTTTTGTGTAGTTACGCTTTTGATCCGTCAGCTCCGTTCTACATCACCCTCAAGTGGTGAAGCAGAGAGTTAGCTCTTAAACCTAAAACACATACATATATATACAAGATTTTGGCCCTACGAGTTGAGTTTCCGAGTTGCACTTCCATAGCCAGCATCATCTAACACCAGCAGAGGGAAAACAGAGAAATAAAACATCAGCATGTTCTTTTTCAGGTGAATAGTCCACTCTGCAGATTCCCAGTGGAACAATACCTGCCTCTGCATAAGGGGGTCTTCTTTACCATTGAAGTGCCAAACACAAACATCTCAAAAAACTGCACCTTTATCCCTGGAGGTAAGGTCTATGGTCTGGGTGAGATTTTCTCCATTTGCAATCTATCAAAGGTAAACAATGCCTTAGAAAACAATTCCTTACACGGTAGGTAACTGCTTTATTTTCTATTAAAATGTTTTTTTGCAGATCTGCTAAAATTATTTGCTCTGTAATTAATATTTCAACAATTCTGCAAGAGATGTGTCACTACAAATGTATCAGTAATTGCATTATTCTTTCATACTAGGGCTCTGAAATGCCACTAAATTAACCGTGGTTTAGGGGTGGATTCAAGGAACTGTTCTGGCTGTTAACAATTTAAGATGTTAGTGCCCATTTCTTTATCAAATGCTTTTCTGCTGGGCTGTTGGCGAGTTTGTCAGGAGGCAGGCCACAGCCTGGGGACCAGTGAAACCCATAAAATGGGAGGAGGAGAGGAAAGGAAACGCCGGCGATAAGCAGCTAAGGGCAAACCGAATGTCGCAACCTCCCCATCCGGCCCCAGCGCGCACGGGCACACAGACCCACACGCACGCGGGTGCCCCCAGCTGCTGGGCACCCACTGAGCTGAGGCGACTGTTTCCAGAGGTGTTCTCAGCCTGCCCGGCACGGGAGTTAATCCGAGTGGGGTTTAGGCAGACCCTTGGTTCATAATTCCAAAACTGAAGTTTTTATGGCCTCTTTCCCCCTTCCTTCTGAACTCAGAGTTCCCCACTAAAACTGCCCCATCTCCAGTGCTCCTCGCAGCTGTGCGTAACTGGGGTGTTTCAGGCTAGACTGAGGTGATGAGGTTAGCAGCTTGCTCATACCTGAGCAGAGGAAGTCCTCCCCGCTCATCCTTTCCTGGGCAATTGGCAAAGGAAGCACTCTCATGGTGACCCTCAAAAGACAAGCCAGGACACACTGCCTCCTACAGCCTCTTGCTTTCGGTGTTCCTCCCCAGCTGACCCTCGCCTCCAAGCACGCAGGTTCCCCCGGGGAATCCCCCCACTTCCACAAGGGTGCCCTCAGGACTGGGCGCTGGAGGGGGCTGGAGGCAGCAGCAGGGGAAGCCTCCACCCTTTCGCTGAAGTTGGCCCGCGCTGCAGAAAAAAAAGGGGAAAACTGGCTGAAGGTGAAGAAGGAAGGAGGCTGAGCATGCCTGCACAGCCCAGCCACGAGGGAGCTTCCAAAGCAGCAAGGTTCACACTTCAGCGTGCTCCAGAAAAGGAAGAGATCAAGCCTCTGTCACTCATGTCAGGGTGGAAAGCTCTAGCTAGGAGGCTATTTGATCAGAGGGTCCCACCTTACTTTTAGAAGTCCCAGCTTTTTAAATGCTGTGTGTAAGCACCTCAGGAGTGGATTCCCGAGCATTAATTTTAAAAGGAAAACTACTTCTCTCTGTAGAACCAACGATGGTGTTAAAAGGCAACGTGTCTTCCTTTACCTGTGTGAATGCTCTACTCACTCCCAGGTTTCACAGTTCAGAGGCAGTCAAAATAGGGTGAGAGTCCAGTTTTTTCTCAGTTGTTGTGCCTAGCCCAAGCAACAATAAAGTGGAGTTGCAGGTGTCTAACATACCTAAGCGTATGCCAAGATCCTTCAGCTTGGAGCCGTCACACAAGTTTTCCCCATCACAGATATTCCTGTGTTTGCAGGCATGGATGGGTCGGCCATTGAAAACTTCTCCTGTGTGCTTTATAACGTTTCCCTCATGAACTGCACTTGGCAGGCAGGCAGGGATGCTCCAGGAGATACACAGTATTTTCTCTACTGGCAGAACTCAAGGTAAGTAGGTCTGCTTGAGTCTAGGGAAGTCTGAATTCTCATTCAACACATCACACTGCCCATATTTAACTAAAATACCTTTCTATATACAGAGATGACGACAAGATGGAATGTGAGCTTTACATTAAAGATGAAAATGGCAGAAACATGGGATGTAGATTCCAAAATGTGAGGATAGGAACTGAAAAAGCTTACTTCCTGGTGAATGGGTCCAGCAAAGACTCCCTGATCCAGTTCTATGATGAGTACATTGAACTGTATGAAATTGGTAAGTGAACATTTTTATTTTATTACTGCTTTATAAAATAAAGAAGTGGGGAATTTTTCTCTGAAGAGAAAAGAAGACTAAAACAAAGTCTGTAGCCATCACAGGATCCTGCACTGGAGGACAGACTTGCTCCTGATAGCTGACAGAATATAGTTCCAAAAATTAACTAAAACAAGCAAAGGCAGAGGCAGCCTGAAATAACTGCTCAGAGAACTGGTGTGAACATATTCATGGAATCTACATGATGAAATACAATGGTTAGACTTTCAAAGCCACCTTTCTGATGGGCTCAGAATTACACATTAATTATACACCTCTCTGAGAGCCACAAGAGCTACTTTAGGACACACAAGAGTGTCCTAAAACCAGAGAGAGGGTTCAACTTGCAAATTAAGAATGCATTACAACATCACAGAATCACTGAATCATTAAGGTTGGAAAAGACCTTTAAGATCATCAAGTCCAACTGTCAACCCAACACCACCATGCCCACTAAACCATGTCCCAAAGTGCCACAATATGTGGGTAGCTACGTGTGATCTAGGTGTTTAAGCTCCAATAGAAATCTGGGACAGGATTCAGTTGACTAAAAACGTGCCTCTAGTGCCATTTGAGCCACCCTCAAACACTTGATGCATCCACATGGCTTGCAGATGTGGCCCAGGACCTCTGAAAGACCAGGGTCCTCCTGGCTGTCCTACACAGTCTGAAATGCACAGAACGAGACTGACTCCTGCCCACAGATGATTCAGGCTGTAAAGCCCAGAGCTGTTCGGACGAGCATGCCTGCTCCACAGTGCGCCAACCAGCTTTGCAGATACCATGAGCACTACTGATGAGGTCTCCGCTGACTTTACACACACACACACAGAATCACACACAGAATCACT
>NW_010532305.1:17796-18772 GCF_000687285.1 Phaethon lepturus | reverse complement strand
CAACCTAGTGATTCTGTGATTCTGTGTTATCCTTGGCTTTTCACCCGCTTTGCATTTTCACGTCCTAATATTTTTTTTAAAAAGGAAAACTGACATTCAGTGGATCACCAGTGTAGGCCAGCTGCTGAGCACCTTGTGCTATACCTTATGCTTCTTGCTGGAAGTGTTTCCAGGGCTACCAGTGCTCTACTGGTTCTTCTCTTTGAATTGTCTTCTGGAGCAGCCAAGTACCACAATGGGCTCTTGGATGCACAGGAGCAGCTTCGTGCTAGAGATTTTTCTCCTTTGGGTTAGAGGTGACCTCCTGGGTCAAACATTCTCCCTTTCCCTGCAATGAAGCCAGGGGTTACCTATTCCCAACCACTGTGCCCAGGCCCTTGGAGCTGATGGCAGATGGATTGAGTTGCACCCGTCTGCAGGGTGCTTCAGTGCACGTTGGATGGGATGCCTGGGGTGGGATGCTGGCCAGGGATCCTGATCCTGTTGGCCCAGGATTCAGGGAACATTTTTACGTGGCCATAAGTTGGCCTCCTTTGTGTACTCTCTCCCTAAGCTGTCATGTGGGTAACTAAAAATTAGCATCTTTCTACTGAAAAAATCTGATTAGTTTTTTGTGTATCTCTTGATTTTAGGATGAAATTTTGACAGTCATCAGGAGGGTGGATGACAACTGGGCAGAAGGAATGCTGGGTGACAAGATTGGCATTTTCCCTATCCTCTATGTTGAGGTGAGTTCATAACAGGTGGTGGTGGGTACTTCTCTTGATATCTTGCAGGGGATTTTGTGCCCACACGGGCAGGATAACCATGAAAATTCTTAAATGACAAGGACAGATTATACCAGAATAACTGAAAAGGGAATTTCTTTGTTGCTGTCCCCTAAGGCACTGTGAGGATACACTCAATTCAATTTAAAGTGGCCAGCAAAATGTATGCCCCAAACTACTGTTGAAGGCTTCCTGTGTAGCATTTCTGG
>NW_010532305.1:7767-17765 GCF_000687285.1 Phaethon lepturus | reverse complement strand
GTAGGGAAAATAGAGGAGGATGATTGCAGTTGGGGGTATCTTGAATGCGCCTGAGGAGAGATGGGTGCTGCCAACAGGTGAGGAGCAGTGATGCAGGCTCAGCCATGCCCTGAATGCACAGACCTTCGGAGAGGTGCTGCAGGTGTTCCCTGCTCGGCCAGCTCCACCCATGTGCCCAACGTCCCTCATTCCCCATGTGACAGACCCACTCTTATCCTGAGCACATTCCTGCAGTCATTTCCATGGGAGACTTATTTCAGAGTAAACACTGAGACTTCACGTCCTCCGAGCAGACCCATTGTGCCACCTCTTCCCACTGCTGTGCCCTCTTGCTGGTACCTGTCCAGCTGGGTGCCGCTCGGGGGAAGAGCTGCACCAAGCGGTGGTGGCCTGTGGTGGCCCCACTGGAGATGCTCTGTTCTCCGAGTGCCAGGTAATGCCTTCAGGGAGCTTTCCTCCTTCACGGGTGAACCAGGGGTGCAAAGAACGGATGGGGACCACACATGTATGTATTTTTTCGAGGTGCTGCTCGGAGCAGTATCGCCCTGACTGCTCCCAAGTGTAGGCTGGTGCCGCTTTCCAGAGTTTCCAATCTCTTGCGCCCGCAGCGGAGCCCGCCCTACTGTGCCTGCCTCCAAAATTACTTCTCCAGATTTCTTAGTTAATGATTTGAGACAAAATAGAGATAATTAGTGCCTGACTACCTAATTATTAATTCCAACAATGACCAATTTGGAATAAACCATCATTAATATACATTGCGTTCCCACAGTTGACAAGAACAATAATATTAAAACCAGAATGTGTAGGAGCCGTTATTGGGAAACCAGCTGCCTCGTGTACATTAATGACTACTTTTCTTCTATTCTGAACACGTAAGACATTTTCAGTTTGTTGTGATTAAATGATAAAGCTGTGTTTCTCCCAGATTTCATCCCTTTTCCTTTCTCTTTCTTGTCCTTGGGACATGCTATGTTACTGTCCTGAACTTTGCTGCAGAAAGAGTGAATTGGGGACCTCTGCACAGCCAGCCACCGTTGCGGCCCCCCACCTTTCCCCAGCTCTAGTTTCACCTGCAGGCTGTAAGTGCTTGCACTGCCTATGCACTGTATGGCACCCTGATCCCTCTCCCACCCCCAAGGTATCTGTTCTCCTTAATTACTCTTCTCGTAGGGTGAAGGGCTTGAAGCCTCAGAGGAGCAGCCCCCTGGGAACATGTGCAATGATGTCTCACTACAGTTCTCCAAGCACTAGCCCATCCTGGGTGGCCACGGAGGAGCAAGAGGTAGTGTGCAGAGTCAGAACAGCAATGCTGGAACTTTCTAAAGGGGTGCAAACAGCCAGGCAGCCAGCACCAAGTGAGAAGAATGCACATAAGAATATGTGTGCATATACATTAATACACAGACACACACATATATAAAATAAATACAACTATATGCACGTTCATATATCTGTGTATATATATGCACACACATATATTTTCTCTGTGTGAGTTTGAAATCTGGAGGCTTGAAAGGCCTTTTCAAATGAAACAGTTGGGTGACATGGGCATAATACTTGTGCCATGATTTGTAAAGCCAAAGAGTAATGATCCTCCAGACAGGAACATCAGCCACCTATTTCATCCATGTCCTGGTGGATGAAGGCCTTGTTCTGAATATGAGATGAGCTTATGCAACTATTGGAGTTATACAATTATGTCGCTGTTGCCAGCTTCAGATGTTACTTTACATTAAAAATTAAGAGGAATCAGCAGGCCAAATCCCAAAGAAGTTTTTAAAATCTCAGTGCCAATGTTTATAAAATAAATCCATTAAACAAGCAGTACTTGAATCTAAAAACACTCCTTGAGTCTGTCCAAGTCTGTTAAGTGGTTTTCAAAATCTTGGCAAAATGTGCAGAATAAGCAAAGCTTAAGTCTCATGGTAGCCTTCCACTTGTGTGAGCCGATGGCCGAAATGCGTGGGATTTCGCATGGCATCCGAAGCCCCGTGCTTTGGATGGAGCAAATTCCAGCCCAGAGCCCATCTCTAAGGGCAGGCTCTGATGTCCCCAGCTGCTCCCATGGCCAGGCAAGAGCTCCTATGCTTGCTCCGGCAGCCAGAGGATGAGAAAACAAGCCGGTCACCTCAAGGATCTTAGAGCTGAGGACGCCAGACCTACGAACAGGGGATGTAACCTGTGTTGTGGCTTTGGTGAGACTTCGTCCTGGCAATGTGCTGCCATACCCCTCACGCTTGCCAGAAAGGCCGTTGCAGGGGCTCTGCTACAAAGCGTTTGCACGCGTACGCCGCAGCGGGGTGGGAAGGAGGGGTGTACCACAGCCCTGCCGGGCGACCGGCAGGTTCCTCATCGGGACCCCCAGTGGCCTCCCAGCGCTTGGGCTTGTCAGCTGGCCCGCTTAAAGCCTGCAGCGTCTCCCTAGGCTCCTTCGTCTTCTTCCCACCCTGTGCTTACCGAATCCGAGAGCGGTCCACTTCTGTAAAGGGTTCTGTGCCTGGGAGGGCAACTTTTAGAGCCAAGCTGTGGTGTCACAAAGCAGCGGCACAACAAACCAGCCGAAGGCATCGAAATGGACTTGTTCCCTGCGGTATTTTAGAACGTCTGTACCTCAGCATTACGCGTGGTTGTCCCTGTAGCCGTATAACCGTGACGTGGCATGGATTTTATGCTTTATTTCCTCCAAGGGTCCAGCAAGGCTGCTTGCACGCCTGCTGTGTCTGACAGCTCTCTGCAGAGAGGCTTTCTCCTGCCTCTGTCATCTCTGTCCCAACCTCAGAGAAGCTGCAATCCTATAAGGAATGAATATTTGCATCTCACAATGGTGACGTTTACAGAATGAGTCACACACAATACGTTCTGTCAGGGAGAGTTTGCACTAGTTTTTGTCTTATTTTGTAGCTGTCCTTTGTCTCCAGTAGAAGTCATTTGGGCTGATCATTTATGTTTTAATTTGTGTACAGAAAAACATAACCAAATTGATTCTCAAGGTGCCTTCTGTCCTAAAATAAACATCTTATTAATAATCCTTACGGTTTGAAGTCATATTCTTGCTGGGAAGACTTTTGGACCTGCAAAGAATTCAAAGTCATAACTAAATTTATTTTATTTTACTGTCTTCAGGCTAGCTCCTTCATTCTTAGTAACTGCTGTTATTAGCTCTGTTTGGAAGTTACAAGTGTTGCGCTGCTGTGTGTAAAATTGAAAATAATGAAGAATAAAATGTGTCCTAATAGATTTAAGTGTCTGGGAATTAAATTTGAGGGCAATGGTGTGCCAAGTATTTGGAGGGACACATCCTGCTCAGATCGTCAGGAACTGGAAATTCAAAAGGCTGAGCTGTTAGATGAAAATTTCTGGCTGCAGCCCCCAGTGCAAAGAAGTATTGACTGAGATCAAGAAGCCTCACGAGTCAGTGGTAGAGCAAGGCAATTATTTCAAGCGCTACTGTGACTGTAATATCAGCAAATTACAATTGATGAAGTGCCAGCCCATTGTTATAATGTTTTATGGCAGCAGGGGCACTGAAAGCAGTGATTAAGTAATATTAGGAGTTTTAAAATTCTTTTTACAGAGCAATGAAGCAAGGTAATGGGGATCTTCTCCTGTTCTTCACAGTCAAAAAGAGAAAAAGGTGGAAAGGAGGTCTAGGAGAAAGAGGAAGGAGGAGAATGGGCAGAGCTGGTTGTTTCAGTGCCCTGCAGCATAGATCCACAAGACTCCCTGGAGACCCAGGGGGAAAGAATTCTTGCAAGTCAGTGTTTAAAAAGAGTTCAGCCAAAAGCGAAAAAAAATAAAATAAAATCCAAAGCCAAATGCATTTCTTAAAGAAAACAATGATTTTTCATTCCAAAATTAGCTTTGCAGAGCTCCACATTTAACGATTTTGTGCTGTACCACTGGATCTACCAATCATCCTAAAACACCTTAACCCATACAGGGGAACCTGACCACGCTTGCCAGGACCCCGGCTGCGGTGTCACAGAGACCCATCTACCCAGCTGAATTTGTGCTTAACTGTATAACTATGTACTTTGCTGAGGGTAACCTTTAGTTAGCCTTCGCCCTCAGTCTGGCATTCAATCTGGATGGCAGATTTGGGGTTTTTTTTCTCTATATACAGATTCCCAGCTTAGCTGTTTCCAAATATCCTGGTGTCCTCAGTGGCAGTCATCACAGTTATATTCTTGAAAACTCAATGTGTGCGTGTGTGTATTTATAGCTCTAAGAGATGTTTTGACCATTTTCAACAACATCAACAAATAATTGCTGCCCTGTCCACTTCTCGTCTATGTTTTCTCGCTCCTCAATCTGTTTGGTTCCTCCCTTCAGCTGCAGGACAGATGGGTCCCTATGGGACTCTCATAATGAATTCAACCTTGATGTCTGACCCATCATTTATATATGTGGTTTCTGTGGCAGCATAGTCTGCACCTTTCAGAGTATCCCCTTTATTAAATCCTTCCAAAAAAAGGAGCATTAGACAGTCATTAGATAGATAGTAACATTTGTTTGGTGTCCTTTGCAAAAAGAACATACCATCTCTGTTTTTAAGGAAAGTCAAAACGGTTTATTTTAGCCTTGCTAGTATCATTTAATGCTAATAAAAATGGAGGCTTTTGAAAGGTGGGTAGAAGGAAACTGATGTGGATGATTTTAGAAAAGCTGACTTACTAAATCTCAGAGGAGCAAATTCATCCCAGCAGTAAGTAGGTGTAACACTAATGAGTTAAGGATTATACCATTAACATTGGAATTGATTTTTTTCTGTTCTCTCTCCTTTTGTATGTCGGATAAAAATGGAATAAGAACCTTGTAAAGCTGACAATAACATAAGCTCTAAGAGGTGCTCACCTAATTTCTGTTGAAAAGCTTTATTGATATGCATTTTCAAATTTTGTAATTACATTGTTTCAAGACTTTCATTCGTGCACCTCTGTAATTTCTAAAACATTGGCCCTACTTGTTTTCCTCTTCAATAGAATCTAGTAGAATATTCCAGGATACTTTTTGGTATCAGTTTTCTACATGAATGGAGTATATATACAGTTCCCATGTTTCACATTCAAGCTAAAACATGCAGAAGTTGTTTTGTGGGTTGCAAGAGGGACCTCAGTAAAAACTCATACGCCTATTACTACCTTTCACATCAGTCCATGAAAAAAAATTATTGATTTAAAGTACTGTTACACACATACAAAGTAAAATAATTTAAAGAACTTCAAACAACTGTGATGTCAATCAGGAAAACTAAGAGTATTAGCATTCAGAAGGGAGAAGAGTAAACATACAATATATAATAATATATATGTTTTATATATAGACACACGTTATTTTTCATCTCTGGCCCATCTTTTCTGCATAGCTGCTCAATTTCTTATTTTCCCTTTTGCTTATATAAATAAAAAACCTTTGCTCTTTGTTTTAATTTCCTATGTAAAATGTAAATTAGCATGACTTTGGGCAAATTTTTTTTTTTACTTTTAAGTATTTTCTTTCATGTTTTCTGTTAAGTTCTAGCATCCATCGTTGATCATTGATGCAGATTCTCTATGATTTTCCTCCATCTTCAGGATACAAAACAGCTGCATTGTCACCTTTTGACTTTAAATGCGAGGTTTCCCCTACGTTAGATTAGCTGAGTTCTTCAGCTCAGTAGACCTTTTCTAATCGGTCACTCCCCTCAGGCTACGTCTGGACAAGTCAATGCAGGATTGCTTTCTGGTTTCTGCGTTGGGGAGGACGTTCCTCCAAAGTTCATCTCAGGTGGGTGCCATGGAGAGGAAGCTTGCATACAGAGATAGGTGGGAGTGCTGTCACGTTTGAGTCATCCTCCAGCCCAGACAGTCATGAGACCTGTGGTGAGACACAGTGAGAGCCAGCACATAAATTTAGACATAACCGTAGGTTGTGAAAATTTGCCTTTTGGGAATTGACCGTTTTAGTTACAGGTCTTCTCTTGCTTGTCCTCCTGCCCACTTTCACACGAATGAACTCATAGTTAAGTTATTCCGATTTAGTATGTTATGGCCAATCTTTCTCTTAATCAAAACCACATCAAATTGTTATCACCTCTTACTGTTTCAGGGACTGTTGAACCAGAAATTGGCCAGCTGTCACATTCAGGAGTATCTTCCCCACCCACCCCCGTGATGAGTAACACCGGAATTTCCTAGATTTTATTTTGTAAAAATAAATCTCTGGGGTTATTTATAGATGGTTTCCAGTCCAGCCAACTTAAGCTCACAACCTTGGCAAATAATCCCATTTCATGAGTCTTTCAAAAGCATATATATTGTGTTCATATCTGTATGGAGCATTTTTGAAGTGCTGCCTCCTAGACGCCAGAAATTGTAGTGCAAGATAGGTACCTAAGTAAGATGGACTGACTTTTGCTCTTGATCTGCTAACAAGACTTTGATCTGTAGCCACAATCCACTCAAGGATTTCCAGCACTTCCCCTGCAAAATCCTGTTTGTCGTCCTTCCCAGTGCAAACTGACTGGGGTCTCACCATGTGTTTCGTGTGTGCTGCCACTTCCCCGTGCTATCAGCACACAACACTACCTTCAACCCTTCGCTTTACCTTCAACTCTCCTGAGCTAATGCTTCTGCTTGAACACATGTTTTCTGATCCTTGGTGCAATTCTGTCTCTTTTCTGTTATTTCTACACTGAGTTTCTGTTTCTGCCTCAAAGTTTATGTTCTGTTATGGCACCAGGGTTGCTTTTGTTACAAAACAAGCACTAGTGATGACCCTCAAACTTCCCTGGTCAGAGAGAACAAAACATCTTCACAAACTGTTGCATCTTGCTTGATATTTTCCTTCATTTTCCTGTTTTCTTTATCTTTACTGTCCATTCATCCTTTTTTCCACTCTCTCTTTTAAAATTCTAAATTTTTGGTTAGATGGTAAATGAAGAGACATCTGCCGGCATGCAGTCCTACTAGCAAGTTACACCAAGAAGCAACTGCAGCAACAGAACAGTGGTTCTGCCCCGAGCAGTGCTTTTGAACTGGGAAATACTCTTCCAAATCAATTGCAAGACCTTGTGGGTCTCTAGGTACAGTTCATCTGACCAACAGCAGATAGATCTCTACATCTGAGCTAATTGTCTGGATTCCCCTTTACCATCAACAACCAGGTGTTTATAGGGAGAGAAATAGGCCACTTAATGGAGACATCTAAAATATGTCAGATGAACCTCCTTGTAGAAGAACCTGTTTCTCTTCATCAACCAGGAGGGGAAGGCAGGGGTGCCAGCTCTGGTCTAAAGCAAAGGAGAGCTAATCCTGGGCCCCATCTTCTGTGGTTGCTCAGGCTGTGAGTCTGTGCTCTGCACGGTGTGAAAGGGAAAGGCCCACAGCTCTCATTGCACATAAAACCTGCCATTTCACCAGCAAAGAGTACCTATGTTCAAGTCGGTTCTTTGATGCTATGGGCAACATTTTATCAATTTCCAAAAGTACCTGTCCATCATATACCTATCAATGTTTGTTGTGGTTTTGCTAGGGAACCTTAAAACTGCTGTTTCTTTTGGAAGCAACAGGGTGCCATGGATCAATAAGCTTTCAGCAATGCTTAGACACATGTACAGCAAATCTTGGTGAGGCTTAGGTGCATTTGTTACTACCCATGAACTTCCTTGTTCTGCCTCTGGGATACCTGAGGCCTGCCATGGGTGTTGAGGAAGTATCTTCCACAAAAAAACAGTAGATGTTCATGTGGTCCTGCAATGTTTCAAATGGAAAAATACCTCAGGCAAAGCATCAGTCCCTTGGCCTTGTATCTACCTAGAAGAACCAACTAATAAACAGCACATTACTTAGGGTTAGCTTTTGCCTTTGCGATTGGCGACAAATGTTTTGGACTTCCTAGTGGTGCTCAGCATTCTCGTAACACACAACCATTGGAATGAAACGTTTCAGCAACTGCACAGGATTTCAAGGGCTAGAAATTAGCATTCCCCATTGAGCGTACCCGCTATACCGGGGCCCTGTGGCAGCTCTAGAGCACATCATCAGTAATCTGCTCTCTCTAGAGGAGGCATGAGAACAGGGCTTTTGTCTTTTCCAGCCATTGATCACCTCTGACAGCTTCTAAAGATTGCTTCAGCAGTGCTGAATCCCTGGGATCTTTCTCCTTTTAAAAAGAAAGTATCTTTCAGTCTCACTTACCTAGAGCTAATGCATGGATGTATATTAAGAAGCTGTATGTCACCAGATACATGATTTGTCTAGCAGTTAATTAAAAATAAAATCCTAGAGGATGTCATTATTTCTCACACAGGCATTCTTCATTTTGTTTCCTAGTGTCCTTGTTAGTGTACGTTGCGCATCTCAATTAGCTTCCTTCTTGGGGAGCTTTCCTGCTGCCATAAAACTCTGGGAGTGGAGACCTTCAATCCAAATGTAGCCACAGAGGGAGAGTGCAAGGGTTTTGGCAGACGCCCCGGCAAACTGGCTGTCTTCTCTGCCCTTTTGCTGTCAGCCACATCCATCTGAGGAGAAATTAAGATGGTTCCATGTGTCAGCTGCAGCACTGGTGCTGGGAGTGCCAAAGAAAAGTGGGTCTACTGTTAAAATCCCAGCCAGTAAAAGGACCTGGAGGAGGTGGAAGCACATATTATCCTTTGCTATGCCTGTGTTGGGTGCGATGACCTCCATCAAAAGGGATAGGATGGGCGGCTGATGTCAGTGACAACATAAATGTTTTTCTGGAGGGTGCCTGTGAGAGCCCCCTCCGATCTCTGTTTTCAGAAGGTAGCAAGTTACAAAAATACTGTTCTGCCACCGTGAAGAGTCACAAAATGTAGTTAAGCTCGACCCTTTAAGCTTTCAAAGAGAAGTAGTTTAAAGAATAATAGTTTTCTGATAGGATGAAGCCATGAACCATTTTTACCTCTTTCCTTACTTCATGTTGTGGCAGCTCCTGCAATGGTCGAACTGTCTTTATTCTAGGCACAAAGAGACCGGGGAGTGCATGTGTGTGCTGAATGAATGCTTCAAACAACAGAAATAACATGTGAAGTTGATTTTTAGCATAAAAATGTCATTAGCTATGCCAGAACCAGATGTTTGAGTTGTCTCAAATCCTGTAACATTTTGTTAGGTGTTAGAGCTGAACACTGAGAAAACCAAGTTCAAAAGACTAGAGGAGGAATCAGTACAAGCAAATTAAAAACAAAAATCAGAAACAGGGGGAGATAGTTAGAATTAATTTGGGGATCTCCATCTTTTCCACATTTTCTCTAAAACACACAAGATTCTTGAAGGCTCACCCCTTTGTGTTTAGTCTTATCCTGTAGAAGAAATTACATACAAGTCCTTGGTTTTGCTTACTTTGTTCCTTTACAAAGCAGACCAGACATTGTTTATTTTAGGTTCTGCTGCACCATTTTTGGGTGTAATACTGGCGTTATTGTAATCTGACAAATGCAAGGGCTGTTGCCAAAGGGTTTGTCCTGCTTTTGCCTCATCTGTGACAACACTTTCATTCTGCATTCCTTGTTCCAGGACTACCAGACATGTGGCTGCATGCTGAGATGGATCAGGGAACTCACCTTGTTGAAAACTACTCGTTTAATTTGTCGTTGCTTTTTTGCTTTCCAGTCATATCTATTCCATCATCCCATTTACTGCATAGCCACATGAACATCCATACTGATACAGGGCAGAATGTGGGAAGATGGAAGAGGAGAGCATGTGGCATCTCACACTTACTGCAGGAAAACATGACCAGGGAAGCAACCCTCACCCACAGATACTCTGCAGGCAATGCTGCTGCTGAACTGTGCTCTAAGCCATTGTGTCAAAATGGTGAAGTGAGGAACACGGGGCTTTGTGTAAGCAACCTCCTCTACCTCCTGGTTGTCCCTCAATTTATCTAATTATTTTATTAAGTTATAATTTTATGATCAAGCAGCACTAGGTACTCCATAAACAACGTTAATAATATTAGCCTTGGTTTAAGTAAGGCTGGAGGGAGTATCCTGC
>NW_010532305.1:0-7736 GCF_000687285.1 Phaethon lepturus | reverse complement strand
TTCCGATCTGTTTAGACACAATTGAATCAAATTGACAGGAAATTTCATGAGAGAGGTTTCCATAATATAATTTTTCCATAACAGAATTTTTTCTGGAAACCTTGGAAAGCAGGAAAGACACCAGAGCATTCAGGCAGTGGTGGACTCATGCTGGAGACATTCTCCTTTTACCCTGTGGCTAAGGGTAACCTTGTGTTACTGTTTCTTGAGAAGAAAGCATCCCTGCATAAGGAGGGAGAACATTCCTGGTTCAAGCCCTACCCGCCTTGCTGTTGGTGGGGAAAGTAAAGCTCAGTGGCATGTTTCATGATGGTCATCTCCTTGATCCCTTTTCTCTGAGCTGCTTCTACCTCAGCAGCAGAGTAAGGAATTTACAGGCATGTCTTCCTCTTGTGTCCTTTTTCTTTTCCTCGCCCAGGAGGAAGAACTGTGTGTCTTCCCTTTGAGGGCAGAAATAATGGCCTCTGCATCTTCTCTCCCAGCTCCAGTCTAGTGTTTAGAGAGGCTTGCTCATTCCCAGCCAGAGCCTTTTCCTTCCGTAGGTGCATTGCTCAAGAGAAAGAAATGTGATGGTATTGATTTAGTGGGTGCCTGTTTTTTCTCTCCCTCAATATATGAATTGTTGGGGTGGGAGGAGGGTTATAGAAATACTTGATACCCCATTCCTGGCAGTCCCCAAGACCATCACAAGGTCTGTGAGCTCTTGGTGCTGGCGCTGAGATTCTCTGCTCCGTAGCAGCTGGGAGGCTGTCGTGGTTTAACCCTGGCCAGTTACTGCTTTGTGCCATGCTGTGTCTCAAGCACCACTTCCAGGTTTTGTCGTAAGGGCACAAGAGCGCTCCCAAGGCGTGAGTTTAAGGTCATAGCAAAGGCAGCTCCGCACCACTCCAGCGATGCATCCAGCTGCAACTTTCACTCAACACATACCTGAGGTTTTGGTGCAGTACACGGTCAGAGTTATGTGTGCTACTGTTCCCATTTGGTCATTGGTTAAAGAGTGATCAACGTATGTTTATGGCAAGTAATAAATACATTGCCGATGCGAATCACTTCCTCGCACCTGGCGCCATTCATCCATGTGGCTGGTAGTCCTACCTAGTCTTTGGCCAGTCTGATTGCTGAGCATTCACAAAGAACAAACTCTCATCACCTTGTATCCTGATTATGGCTACATCCTTTTTGCACTTTTAACAAATGCAGACCTGTCTCATTCATGACTATCCAGAGTGTTCATCGGCTGCCACTTCTTTCTTTCTCTCTGAAGCCCTTTTCTGTACTGTAGAGCCCATACAACTTGCCCTTACTTGCAAACCTTTGATTACTCATTTCTTTCTCTACCCATCGTCTTTTATTTACTACTGAAAGATCAACCCCTGTCTTTGATCAGCCAGCAATGCCAATCGCTTTGTCAGTGTTTTCAAATTCTCATTTTCTTCCATAGTGCTCTCTTCTTCACTGTTGTGACAATTGCTTCAAAAACATCTGGGCAGCTGCATCAGCATTGCTCCTCCAGACCCCTCACTGAAATTTTTCTTGGCTATGATGCCTACAGAAGATTTATGGTGTGCAAAGACCTCTGTCCATCTTGCTGATAAGACTGTATCGTTGTATATTTTGTCTACATCTATATATTGTATCTCATCCTCATCTTAAATTGTACTTTCTTTGGGCCAAAAACCGTCTTGTTGCGCTATGTTTATGTAATACTTCTCACAATGGAGTTCTGATCTGTGGTGGGAGTTCTTCAGCATTTAATGGCAAAAATAATACAAGTATTATTAACAAATGTCTTTGTGTGACTGCATCACGTGGTGTGGTCACAGTTTGCAAAAATTCAGTTTCCTCGGAACAATTTGTCTCTCTGCCTGCAGAATGTAGGTGCAACCCAGGGCAGTCCATTTTCAGAAAGGAATGTGTTAGGAAAATATTTGAGCTTGAGTAATTCCACAAACAGGGGAAAAAAAAAAAAACCTGTTCTGCACTTTCAGAAAGATTTCCTACTGTGCATATTTTTTGCTAGCCCATTAATTTTGCCATCTCAGAACTCAAACAGCATGGCCTAGAGCAGTGGTTTTCCAAATTCCTTCCAGTTGTAGCATACTAACATAAACAGCATTTGCATATGGATGTCATAAAAGTGACTAATGCCAGCAATCATCATACTTTATTGCAGTAATATGACACATGTGCCTGAGCATCCTAAGAGATCTGCTCAAAGCTCATTGGTGCTGAAGAAATAGCGCACCTCTTATCTAGCAGTGACACCCATGGCAGAGCAGGCTTTGACAGGAACCAGAGAATGAATCCGGCTCTAGATGACTGCATGACTCAACAGCGCTGGATACGTGTCCTTTACCCTAAACCAGAAATCAAACTTGGGAAGTTGAACAAATAGCATTTTCTAGCTTGATAGCCAGAAAGTTCAATGAACCCCTTGACTGCAGCTGTTGGCAAGCCAGTGGAGAGACATCTGACTCTGACCTCAGCCTTGTACCCAACCATATTTTAGCATCTCGGATTCTCCAAAGAAGGCCACAAATGGTTCCTCTAGGCGAGGGGCAGTCAGTCATGCCGTGAGCGCGAGGCTGAATGCTGCCATTTTCAGTCAAGAATTTGCAGAGTCGGGGGAATTCGTCACAGTTCAACATTGTCAGATTTTTCTTCCACAAGATGAGGGGGGAGGGTTGTGAACTCAATTACATCATCATATAGCACAGAAAACACATTTTCGTATCTTACAGACCGGCTTTCATAGCCTTCAGTTACTGGTGAGGCTTCCTACAAAACTGAGATGTGCATGATTATGCCATGTGCACAATCTGCTTCCCAATGCTGTCCCAATCTGTTGTCCACCTTTTAACAGATATGAAAGAAGTATAAAGGTCCCCAAGGTAAGACAACCTTGTGTAAAAATCGTTTAAAAATAGCTGGTCACTGCGTAGAGTGAAGGAGGATGCAAAGCTGTGCTCCCACTGAAGGAGAAGAGAGCTGTGCTGTCGTACATCAGCACATCTATGTGGGAAGGAGGTGGTTTAAATGGGCAGGTAATTTCAAGCAGAGTTTGCACCATAATAGCCACAAGATAGGGCAACTGTGAGACACAGACTCAGCCTGGCAAGCAATGTCTCTCTCAGAACAACTCCTTTTTTTCTTCTGTGTGCAGAGGTAGGAAGGCCAGTCTCCCTGTCACACGGATGATCCGTGTATGTTGGTGTGCTGCTGCCCATCTCAAACAAGTGCAGTTCATCTCCCATTTCAGAGAAACATCTCAGAACTGTCCCTCTGGGGATTCATCGGGCTTTTGGGTGAAACAGCAGCACATCATGTCCTGACCCATATTTTCACCCCAGCTGGCAAATAGGGAGCCCAAAGCCTGGACACGTCTCCAACGATGCAGCAGCTTTCGTGACAGGTGGCTGACATCCTTTGATGTTGGCTGCTCCCAATGAAACACGCAGTGTGACCCCTGGAGCTGGTGCTTCAACATTCTACCACAACCAGCAACCCTGCTTTGTAGCCAGCCGTAGCAGGAGCTCCACGCACGCATTACCTAACTACATAGCCCCATGGGACATTACCCTGTTGCAAATATCCTGTATCACATCCAGCAATCCTTCTCTGTCTGGGAAGAAGGAGCCAGGAGAATATGTAGTCAAAAATATCTCTTTCCTATATATAGTACACACAGGACAAAGGCTGTTTATCACAACCCTTTAGCGCTAATGTCTGCTTGAAGTGTGTATACCTTGGTTCCTTTTACAAGCAATTGAACCAAAACATTTTCTTGGCATTTGCTTTCATTCTTCATTTCACTGCTTTATCAGAGATAGAGACAGCAGTACATTTATTTGTGTGCGATTCCCCACAGGTAATCTTCAGTTGCAGCACATAAAACTTAATTTTCCCCAATTGTATGAGATTTCTTATTCTACACAAAGTTGTAAATCACCGCAACAAAGACTCTTTCTTCCTCACTGTAGGCAAAGCCTTGCAGTACTTGAAAAATTACTTTGGCTTTCCATGTGCTGCTTGCGCTGCAATTCCAAGAGCTTCCAAGAACTTTACAGATTTATCCAACTTCATGCGTTCTGCAGATAACATTGATGTGAGGTGCATGTAGGCCTTTTTCTCATTGTCCACCACAACATTTTTGTTATCAAATTCAGAAAGGACTTCAGCAAATACATATTTTTTTTCTTTCATCCCTATCCTTTATCACATTAAGTTGGAAGCAAGTGTTTTCCTTAAAAAAAAGTGGTATTGTTGCTTCTTTTACATAACCCTGAACATTACAAAACCAGCATTTTCAAGAACAATATTTCCAGGAATAAATCTCAGAGAATGAGCAAAAGGACATGATGTCGTGCCTGGTAGCATGTGTGCACAGTACAGCTATGAAGAAGACAAGGGTCCATGCAACAATGTGAGCATGATATTGCCTGGTTCATAATCCCATTTATAATTACTTGGGGTCACACACCATAATCTGGAAGCCATTTGATTTGAGACTCTCAGGCTTGATGTGTGCATTGACTCTGAAGAAATCTTCTGCCTTAGTTGGTAGTATTTGACTTGTCAATTTTCAGTTAATTAAAAATTTTATGAGTGTTGTTGATCACCCAAGTAAACAATAGAATCATCACAGAACCATCATAGAATAGTTTGCGTTGGAAGGGACCTTTTAACGTCATCTAGTCCAACCCCTCTGCCATGAGCAGGGACATCTTTAACTAGAACAGGTTGCTCAGAGCCCCGTCCAACCTGACTTTGAATGTTGCCAGGGATGGGGCACCTACCACCTCTCTGGGCAACCTGGGCCAGTGGTTCACCTCCCTCATTGTGAAAAATTTCTTCCTTAGATCTAGTCTGAACCTACCCTCTTTTAGTTTAAAACCATTGCTCCTTGTCCTGTTGCTACAGGCCCTGCTAAAAGGTCTGTCCCCATCTTTCTCAGAAAACCCCTTTAAGTACTGGGAGGCTGCAAGAAGATCTCCCCAGAGCCTTCTCTTCTCCAGGCTGAACAACCTCAACTCTCTCAGCCTGTCCTCACAGGAGAGGTGCTCCATCCCTCGGATCATTTTGGTGGCCCTCCTCTGGACCCATTCCAACAGGTCCATGTCTTTCCTGTGCTGAGGGCTCCAGAGCTGGATGCAGGACTCCAGGTGGAGTGTCACCAGAGCAGAGTGCAGTAGAGGGGCAGAATCACCTCCCTGGACCTGCTGGCCATGCTGCTTTGGGTGCAGCCCAGGATACAGTTGGCCTTCTGGGCTGTGAGCACACATTGCCGGCTCATGTCCACCTTTTGGTCCACCAGTAACCCCAAGTTCTTCTCAGCAGGGCTGCTCTCCATCCCTTCATCCCCCAGCCTGTATTGATACTGGGGGTTGCCCCAACCCAGATGCAGCACCCCGCACTTGGCTTTGTTGAATCTCATGAAGTTCATACAGGCCCACTACTCGAGCTTGTAAATAATGCCAGGAGCCTTTTGGAACATGAAAGAAGGAGGTAAAAAGTTGCCAGAAAACTCTAAAAACACAAGGCTTGTCTCTTTTTAAGGTGCGTAGGCTCTGCAGGTATTGCTTAGAGATCACTTTTGATCCACACAGCTGTGCTCCAGGAACTGTAGTATCTTTCCTAGCCCATGCTGAAGTTTTGAGGTCCAGCTGGCTCAAAGTGAACGTTTCTGCAAGTGAAGGGATTTCTAGATTTTAGGACAAAGCTGTTTCAGAGAGCTTCACTTTCTTGCAGTAACTGGCAGCCACGTTAAAGGGCTCATACATCTGCCAAGACTCAGCAAGGCATGAGGACTACAACTGAACTGCTTCTGAAAGCCTCCTGAGTCCATCTTGGTCTCCTGTCCAATCTGTTGCCCAGTGTGAAGCTGCTCACACATCTCCTGCCAGCATCTTCTGTCATTGTGCAGGTGGGCACCTGGATTCAAAGGGAGAGTCACAAAGGTTTTCCATTTAACAAGAACATGAGTGAGGGAGACAGCATAGCCAGAAAGCTGGTGGATTTCTACTGGGAAAGCAGCAGTGTTGTTTTGGGTCTCCTGTGGCTGTTCCTCAATGCAGGGACTTTGAGCCAGGAGCCCTGGCACCCAGCTGAACTCCTAAACCACTGCAGCCTAGGCCATTTCCATGTTTCTTAGCTGAGAAACATCATCTGAGAGATGGTTTCCTGATGGACGTCTTGTCAAAACCAGCATGTTCCTGGGAAGTACTTAAATTCTGGCAAGTTTCATTTTTTGATGAAAAAATAGTTTGTCAGTGAACTCCTCACAAGCTCCAACAGGGACTCTCTTGGTACTGAAACTTGTGCCAGATGGGCACCAGTCCTTCCACAGTTGAAGGCAGCTGGAGTTTCGCCACTGACATCAAAGGAATTAGGATCAAGCCCATGAATTCATGACTGCACTTTTTATTTAGCTTTCTGAATAATTTATAAGTAAAAATAGGCTGGATTCTCCCACTCTTTCTGATGTTGACTAAAGCTGTGTTTGGTTACATTTCTTGCTTTCAAAGGAGCTTTGGTGCAGTCATGAGCGTCTCATTATGAAAAAGGGTGTCCACAGGGGACAGAGAAGAAAAGAGGAGGAAATCCCCAGGCACAATGAAGATGCACAACGAAGATGCACAACGAAGATGCACAACAGATCTGAGATTCAGAGATGACAGATCAGAGTAAGATAGTCCTCATACTTGGAGCTGAAGACTAGATAGCTAGAATTGTTTCAGGGAGTGGAGCGGGGCAGAAAGCATACTTCCTTTTGGTGAGTTCATCTATTTTTAATGACATTGCATTTAGTTTTATTTTCTTCCTTCTCAGCAATTTGGACATTAGTTTCTATGTGCTTTGCTCCAGAGCAGACTTTGCAGCAGACTGCACATTTCTGGGGGATTCACCAAGCCATGTGTTTGTTCTCTATCACTGCAAACCATTTTCCATCTTAAAACTGTTTGGAAAAATGGGAAAGAAAAAAAAATTCCCAATTCACCACCCAAGGCTTAGTGTTTACTTCTGTTGCACGCATCATTTATTTTCATTCTGCAAGATCATGATGACACGCTCGTCCAAGCACATGCTGTTCTAATATGCTACATTCTTTTGGCCTCTCAGTGCGTTAGAAGTGACATTGCTGCTAAATGAGAAAGATCTTGTAAGACAGGGAAATAGATTGCTAAGTACCACTGCCTTTCAGGGAACCACATTGCAGGCAAAAATGATTGACTTAATTCTCTGGACTGTACATAATTGTGTACATGTATGACCCTTATTAGGAAGGCTATCTGCTGTATGGTTTTTAGGGACTTCATTCCTTGAGAACATGCTAACATATTTAGCAGCCTTTTAGAAAAGAGAATGGGAATGTATGCCTCAGCCTATGACTGGAGGAACAGAACACTTGAAGTTTGAGATGTGTCCTAGCAAAGCATTTCTGCAGCTCTTTGTGAGAATGTGTTCAAGCAAGTGCATGTACTGTGCTGCTTGTGTTTTCTTGGTGCATGGAGTAACTCTGCTCCCAATCACAGGTGTGGTGGGTTGACCCTGGTTGGATGCCCACCCAAGCCGCTCTGTCCCTCCCCTCCTCAGCTGGGCAGGGGAGAGAAAATACAACAAAAGGCTCGTGGGTCAAGATAAGGACAGGGAGAGATCACTCAGCAATTACCGTCCCGGGCAAAACAGATTCAACTTGGGGGGAAAAAAATAAATTTAATTTATTACCAATCAAATCA
>NW_010532304.1:5295-9561 GCF_000687285.1 Phaethon lepturus | reverse complement strand
CTCCTCACAGAAGCCACCCCGGCAGCCCCTCACTACCAAAACCTGCCACCCAAACCCAATAGAGACACTAACAAAAACTAAAGCACCACGCAGGAACCTTTGCCTCCTAAAGCATGACTACTCCCAGGCAGCCTGGAGCACCAGGTGGAGGTCTACCAGACCTCATACGCTGAAGAGTAATTGTCATGCTTATGCTTTGTGTAAACAGCTTCTGTCTGGGTTGTGTGTGAGGACTGAAAACAAATCTCCAAAACAAATCCTGGGAATGATGGACTTCTTTATTTTTCTTTTTTCCTTTCTTTCTGGACCTCTAGGTTTTCATCTTCCTGTGGCTGTGATATCAATTGCCCTCCAGTTCTTTTGAGCCACTGTCTCCCAGGACAGTAAGAATAAAAAACAAATTTTCCAATCTCAGATAAACCTGGTTTTCCTAAGAATCACAAATCTCTGTTAGGCACTGAATTAAAGTTGAACTAGTGTTTCATGAGGAAAAAAACCTCATGCTGACCAGCAGTAACAAGGCACCCCTGCGGTGGTCTCTAGGCCAGAAGTCTTACACGTTTATGTGTGATAAAATGGACCTGATATAGTGAACTCAGAGCTATCGTTAAAAAGCGGGCAATTGCCAGCAGTGTGGGACCTAATGTGAGGCCTTAGACACGAGTGAGCCAACCTCCGAGATTACCACCAGCATCACCACCACTTTTAGTGGCAGACTCAATGCACATCAGAAATGGCAACGGCGCTTGGAGGTGGTGTTTGTTAGTGATGTGTCCAGATGGTGGGCTTCGGTCTGCTTTGTCTGTATGCTAATAAACTCCTGGTTTCCTCTCTGCACCAAAATTTCTATTAGAACATTAGCCACTTTAACCAGTTATTAATTTGAATTAAGTTCAGCAACAGCTCTGTAACCAACCGATAATGACCTTTTCCTCACCAAAAACCTGGAGTAGTAAAAAATAGAGAGAGATATTATTTCACTGTCTGGCTTCTATCCACTACAAGTATTAAAGTTAAAATGTTCTTGTTCAGTATTTTTGTCATGCTATCTGCTTCAGCCAAATCAACAAACAAAACAGGCTATTGCCAACAAATGTTATCTTTATGCAAACACGTGAAATAGAATTTATAACTCTGAGCAAGTGTTAAATTGTGAAAGCCTGTTTAAATACAATGAATGCAGTTGCAAAATAGTTTCAGTCCAAGAGGACTGAAGCAGAGTATAAAGTAAATATTGAAATGCACCACTGTTTATGCAGCAATTTCTTTTGCTGCAGCTCCATCCTGATGGTAAATATGATTAGAAGACCTAGGGTGAGAATAACAAACAAATTTGAAAATGGTGAATATTTACATAGGTCATCGGGAAACAAATGTCATGTAATACGTGGGAATACTTGTGGCTCTTTCTTACCAGCGCTAGTAGGTGAGATGGGTAAGTGACCTTTTAGCCTTTTGCAGTTGGATGGCTTGAGATTATTTCTAAGTCTGAATCACGTCCAGATCATAAATCTAGTCCACAGATTGTTGTGAGGGACAGTCTTTGTTCAAGACAAGCCCTAGGCAGCTGGCAAGGCGAGAAACACTTCCTTCACAAGAACAGATTAAAGAGGGCACCTTAGTTTTACGATAAACACTGTGATACTTTAGGGGTTATATCTATCCATATGCTGGGGATGCCCTTATGCCCCTTCAGCTCCGTTACGCAGCCATAAGCCTACCTGCGCTGGCTAACGGGGGCTTCCAGCCGCTGGGGGCTGCTGAGTGAGCTCTGACAGCTGGGATGAGCTGGTTCCCGAGCTTCCTTTCCGTAATTCCTCTCTGCTGGGTGGCACTGGTTGCCCACACTGCGGCACCAGTGGATGTGCTCACTTCTGATCGGCCCACCCACGCCTGATCCCCGCTCTCGGCGTGCAGCAGTCTGCAGGATAAGGTACCGTGATGGGAGAGGGGTCTCTCCTCCCAGTTAATTCTCTGGGTGCCAGTAGGCAGGATGAACAAGGAGAGATGGTACAATCCCTTTTTACTGGGGCGGGGGGACAGTGGCATGGCAAAATTGAGGAGTGGTTTTATCAAGGTACACAGCTGAATTGCTCTCGCTGAAGGGAGCGAGACCTCTAAATTTGTTTATACACCTAGCCCCAGATAACTTCCCTGAGATGCAAAACTTGTGTCAAAAGAAAGCATCAAACCCTAACCTCTAACCTAGAGGTTTATTCAGAAAAGATCATCCTTTACCTCCCAGTGACAGTTTTGAGTTAAAAATGTTGTTAGGCTCCCCATCCCACCTACAACATCCCTAGAAATCGGGTGGGGTCTCAGTTTTGCCTGCATGGTCTGTCACCAGAGGAAAATCTGAAGCAGATGACAGCAAACTCTGATGTCTGGCTGAAAGCATGTCACATTTTGAAGTATTCTCTAATTTTTTGTCGTGTCATAGCTCATCAACACTTTTGGCAAAACCCACAGATTTTTCAAGCCTTTTTTCCATAACGTAGTGCAGAAATCTGCTTTGGCATTACCCACCTCAGCAGCAGGAAACGTGAGAATACTTGAGCAAATATGAACAGACTATCATCTCCCTCAAGACTTTATATATTTACCTGGAAATATATAAAGTGGAACTGGGATGCTATAAATCTGCACATAATTAGGAAAATTCTCCTGAAGTAAGCTGACCTATTGCTGTGATCCTTGAGAAAGGAATAACCATTAACCTGTATAAACTAGGACACGCTGTTTAGTGCTCTGTTATTCCCCTCTCCCATTCCATGTGCTATTGCTTAGCAATTTCACTGCAAAGCTAAAACAATACCACCGGTATGAAACACATTAGCACTGGCTAATTGATAGGTCACTAGCAAAGAATTCTCTGGATGGAGAGAGTGTTTTTAATAGGCTTCTACAGAAACCTATTTTCACCACTATGTTGTTTAGAGCTTTTTGTGTTGGTCAGGAAGAAAAAAATCAATGCTGAAGTTTCTGACACAAAAATATGGAATTAATAAGTAAAGACAAGGAAAAGCTACAAAAACAGCACACTGCAAGCTAATAAACCATGTTTTCACATAGCCTAATGGAGGTTCCTAAGTATGTGAGGAATAAAGCCACTAAGCCACATGCACTATTCAGGGGAGTCTGTTCTGAGCAGCAGTGAATAAAACACGGCTCAGAGCTATGGTGGATACTTAGATGACTGTCACCACCGGTATAGGTGGAAGTATTACAGGATCAGGAGTTTCCATCCAACCCAGTAAAGTGGCTGCAAATTAAAGCTAGGGAAATTTTGATAGAAAATATTGTATGTTTTGAGCATTTTTATATGGATATTATTTGTAAGGTATTGCTAATTTGCATATTTAGAACAGCTAAGGTAATTAATCTTTAGATTAACTTCTGAAGGGATATACTTTTCCCAATAATGTCAAGCTTTCAGATATTATTAGAAGTTGTTTTGTTGGGTTTTTTTCTAATTCAGGTGGAACACATTCAGGGCAGTCCTATACATTCTTACTTAGAAATTCATCAAAGAAAAGGAGTGTAGCTCAGGCCTTCTGTTCCTGATGAGACAGGTTATATCAAGAGCCTTCACTTTCCTGACACATCCTAACACGAGTTTATGAGCCATTGGAAACAGCACTTAGTGTGGAACGCATGTATCTGATAAGAAAGTAAAGATGCACTAAATATCGAACCTCACGCTGACATCTTTAAGAAGCTTCTTTAACTTCTCCAGCATCTCAGGTTTTTTCACCTGCAATCAAATACTAATATTTGCCTGTCTAATGGCTGTATACATTAATTAATGTTAAATTGCACTCTGTTCCTGAATTTGTTTTTGACGATAAAATTCATAATCGAAGATTTTTTGAAGCCAAAACTGCACACGTATTATCAATAAAGTTAATCTTCTTATGCTTCAGTTACTTATCACCTGTTGATCCTTCTGCGATGCAAATGACTGAAGCTGGACGGTCTGCACTACCCAGGTGCACAGCAGCACAGAACAGCCAGGCACACAAAGACATTACAAAAGAACTGAGTTGTCCGAATTGTTTATGCAAGCTTGCAAAGTTTTTACAGGCGTGGCCTGTTTTTTCAGACCAAAAAATCTTGTGTGCTCCCTGAGCCCTGACACAAATATTAGATATCACTGAAGTTCTCTTGGCTTTAATTTGAATAGCCACAATGCAAACTGGGATTATCCTCTTTAGTGTGGGGATATTTATTCTAGATAGTAACTTACAGGACAGTGTGGAAAGTGTT
>NW_010532304.1:0-5264 GCF_000687285.1 Phaethon lepturus | reverse complement strand
TACACCAGTGATTGCCAAACTTCTTGGAGACACTATCAAAGACTGGAAAACTTTGAAATTGATTTTGTGTTTCAAAGATAGCTCAGAAAGCACAGAAAACTGCAAGCTGTCTGCAGAGGTTTGCGTACCCTTTCTTGGACCCATGCTTTCCCACCTGAAGGTAGAGCTTGATGACTGCAGCTGATTGTACCTAGACATGAAGCCAGAGGTCCTTGGAAATCTGTGACCAGTTACCATCCTCTTTCTCAAATCCAGTGACCACCTGTGAATATGACCAACAGAAGGGGATAATCAGTATCAAATAAGAGAATAGGGGCATAAGGGAAAAATGAGCATTTTTGTCAGTAGGGTTTTTCAGGGCTTTGGTGGAGCAGAAGCATCTAACAATATTGTTAGAAATGCTTTCTGGAAGTTTTGGCTATGTTGTCCCTTGCCATTACCCTGTTCCCAGCTGAATGGATGGATCATTTATTCCATAAAGAATATTGTAATCTTGGAGCTCTTTATAAACTCTGATTGTGTTCCTCTTGAGCCTTCTTTTTTTGTTTGGTTTTTTTTTTTGTAATAACAATTACATAAATCACAGAGATTAATTTGGTTTGTTAGGCAGATAACATTGTAGGTTTAAAGATTAAGCTGAGGCATCATTCAGATTTCCAATGGGCAGCTCATTCTGAGAGCTCACCGAGGGGTGATACTGCCACATAAAATGCAGTCACTAAAAGGATGTAATTTTAGCTTCAATTTTAGCTTTATTTAATGGATGTTTTCTAATGGTATAGAGTATGTCCTTAATTTGCCTCTCTGTAATGTGAAGCTGATATCCTTGAATAAGGAATTCGGTGGCAAGCATTTTAATTTTTTTTTTCCCCAGTAGCATTCTTCCTTACTGCAGAGACAATCAGCATTAAAAGCAGGACCATAAAACACATTATTTTTTAGATAACTGTAGTGACAAGATGTCAGTTTGGAATGCAGGTGTTCTTTAGTGAATGAACCATAAAAGATCTACATGCAAACCTTAATAATAATTTTAGAGACAGCAGGAAGGACAGCCAAGGATGTGAATCGAGATTTGTCTACTGTGGAAATTAATATGCCTTGAGTCTAAACAGAATCAAAGGATCACAAGTGAAGTTCAGGGCAGAACCGACAGAACAGTCGTCACCCAGGAGCTCTGAAAGGCTGTAAGAGAAAGAGGATGCCCCAAGCAATGCAATTCCCAACAATCTCAGTCCTCCTGAGACGTGCAACCCTTCGGAGTGGGCCGTTCAACTGCTCCGGCTGAAGCCCGAGGTGCCCATACGGCTGTCGATGTAAAGCACGGGCATGTGCGCAGCCTTAGTGCCCATCATTTTCCTCCCTCATCCAGGAGCCACCCAGCAGGTCTCCCTAAACCCCAGGAAGATGTTGGTGGGCAGATTTTCCAAAGATGGGTGTAAAATGCTGCCGTAAAATCCCATCTGGCGGATTGCAGTCACTCCGTGCAGCTGTCAAGGGCAACAAATGGTGCTGGGATGGCTGGCAGCAGTATTTTCTACAGGCAAAAACAGACCTACAAATGAAAATGAAAGGCAGCACCTGGACTGACTGACGCTGTCAAGCAGAGCCGGAGGAGGCAGCCTGATACGGGAAACATAGAAGAGCGAAAGCTTTTCCCTCTGCTACTCTGTCCTGGCTGCCAGTATGGAGAAAGTGACTTTCATTCTGCCAGCCGGCTGGGGTTTTCGGATGCAGAGTAGGACAGGTTGCGATGTAAAGCTGATGGAGGACATGTGAGGTAGCTCCGAACTGGGGGCTGACGCTTGGAAGTGGGGGCGAAGGTTTACCAACCCCCTTTCTCTTTGGCTTGTGGAGACTGTGTCATGTACTCTGGTTTACAGAGCTGCCAGATGTCAGGCAGGGAAACTGACAGCTTTCTCCCGTGCTGCCACCATGCTGTATTTGCTTTAGTCAGCTGCCAGGGCCCCCTGTGTTTTCAGCTCTGCAGAGTCAACAGAGTCATAGAATAGTTCGGGTTGGAAGGAGCCTTTAAAGGTCATCTCGTCCAACCCCCCTGCAATGAGCAGGGACATCTTCAACTAGACCAGGTTGCTCATAGCCTCGTCCAACCTGACCTTGAATGTTGCCAGGGATGGGGCATCTACCACCTCTCTGGGCAACTTGTGCCAGTGTTTCACCACCCTCATTGGGAAAAATTTCTTCCTTATATCTAGGCTAAATCTGCCCTCTTCTAATTTAAAACCATTACCCCTTGTCCTACTGCAACAGGCCCTGCTAAAAAGTCTGTCCCCATCTTCCCTATAGGCCCCCTTGAAGCACTGGAAGGCTGCAAGAAGGTCTCCCCAGAGCCTTCTCCTCTGCAGGCTGAACAACCCCAACTCTCTCAGCCTGTTCTCACAGGAGAAGCGTTCCATCCCTCTGATCATTTCTGTGGCCTCCTCTGGACCCACTCCAACAGGTCCATGACTTTCCTGTGCTGAGGGCTCCAGAGCTGGACGCCGGACTCCAGCTGGGGTCTCCCCAGAGCAGAGTAGAGGGGTAGAATCACCTCCCTTGACCTGCTGGCCATGCTGCTTTGCATGCAGCCCAAGATATGGTTGGCCTTCTGGGCTGCAAGCTCACACTGCCGGCTCATGTGCAACTCTTCATCCAGCAGTACTCCCAAGTCCTTCTTGGCAGGGCTGCTCTCAATCCCTTCATCCCCCAGCCTGTACTGATACCAGGGGTTACCCCTGACCCAGGTGCAAGACCCTGCACTTGGCCTTGTTGAACTTCCCACAGCCGTTCTTCTTCCTCTCTCCCGGCTCCATCATCCCGTCCTCATAGCTCCATGACAGCAATGCATAGATAACAGCGGTCCTGAGAGAGAAAGATGGGAACAGTCAGAAGATGATGAAAGAGAGAGAAGGGACCAAATGCAGGAGGAAGGGGAGGAGTGCTGGAGCAGCCCGTGCTCTTGGGGACCTCACAAGATTGATGCATAGGGAGAGGTGACAAATTGCAGCCCCTGGACTGGGACATGTTGAATCAGTCACAGCTCTTGACGCCAGTGAAAGAAAGGTACTTCTGATGTAAAGGTGGCCTCATATGGACTGAACTGTGCTTTGGACGTGCCAGGTTTGGCCAAGAAGTCTCTGTCTGTACCCAGCTGGAACAGGCTCGGCAAAAAGCAAAAGAGTGTTGTGAGGAACAGCCGCATTTTAAAGAATAAAGGTCCAGGTCAGAGTTGTGACTGCAGGTGCAGGTTCTGCTCTGAGAGCAAATGATAGCAGAGATTAGCAAGCCTCAACCTGGAGATGTTGATCGTCAGCTGGAGGCAAGCCAGAAAGAAATATCTCTCCACCTCAAACTAGGTAAGGGTGAAGACTGTGAGATCCAGTATGGTCTGGCTTTTTTCTTCACTCTTTCTCTCAAGAATATGATGTGTAACCAGATCATGAAAAGTAGGTCAATGACCATGTATATTGTATATATGTTGTATTGAATTGACAGTTTTCACATTACTTTTGTTCTTTACAGATGATGTAATGCGATGACAAGAACTGGACTAATTGTTATTCCGTTTCCAGCAGCTCCCGCGTTACTACATGGATGGACGCACATGTGTCAGATTAACATGACTTAATTAATTTTTACTACTCAAAATTATAAAAGCAGTTGTGAGATAAAAGCTGTAAGGCTTCTCAGAAATGTCTGGATTGCTGAACAATGGGGGTATGATGGCACATCCTTCAGAAGAGATTATTTTTTTCTCAGCCTGAATGAGTAGGATACAGTCTCATTTGCAGAAAATGATTGTTTCTGCACACCTTTGGTCTCTGTATCATTGTTGCTTTAATCTGGAGAGCAGCTAATCACAAAATTCCAAAGTTAAAATAAACATAATATCTGCTTCTGCTGTTCTTTTGCAAAAGTCAACAGACTTTCATCTTGGCAAAGGCTGAATTATTGACCTTTGCATTCAACACCACCGAAATCTCCCTCCTCCCCTACTCCATACCCAAAGAACCCTTGGAATAATTATCCTATTTATATTGTGAGTGTAAAAGATAAAAAAAACTTCTTCCACTATCCCAGACTGTCCGATGCAATCTTCTAATTCCCAGCAGCACTGCCAGAGAGAGACAGCAGCATGTAAGCAGCCAGGACAAACCTCTTCATTTGCAAGTGGCTGTATGGGGCAAGGGGGTAGTGGGGAAGGTGGCCTGCGACTGATAGTTGCATGAGAACATTGCTGACCTTACGGATTAGGAGATGAGTCATCAGTGCTGGACCACAGCTGAAAGAGCCAAGGCCAAGGGCAATGAGGGGTTGGGTCATCAGCTTCAGATGCACAGAAATCCAAGGAAGTCCTCCATGGCCATGTTGGGGATGGGGGAGAACGTGCTTCATTGTACACAAAGAAGCGGGGAGAAGGAACAGGGGGGCCACCAGCTCTCCATACTCTGAGGATTGACTGAAAAGAGAAGTGGATAAAATATGGAACATTTAGGTGGGAACTCAATGACTTTGTCAAACATGCCTTCATTACATCAGTGTCAGACAAACCCACACTAGGGATTGCTGGGCAGAACCTTAGCTGCAGCCTCGCAGGTGGGATGCCAGAGGAACAGGTATCCAGACAGGCACACGGGGAGGTGAAAGAGTGGAGCAGTGCACTGCAGATGCTACAGCAGTGGCACCGTAATAGATTTTCCCTGGGAGCTGTTGCAGCAGGCTGGAGGCAGAGCAGATGCACGTTTCTGAGAGAGCAGAAAAATCAAAATCTTTTACAGGAAAGTGTCAGTTTTGAGAAATTATTTGACACAGAAGTTTTGAAGTAGAGCAACAATTCTGCATTGACTTAGACTGGTTTTGTTTCTGTTTCTGCTTCCTCAAATTATTTCAGCTCTGATTTCATTTCTGCTTTCTTTCCTCATGCAATTGCTCTTCACCTAGCCAGCTGCATTTAAGCTTGCTTCAGTGTGACTGCTCAGTCTTCTTGGGTTTTGCCCTGTGTTTCCATTCCAAGGAGCATGCAGTTTTCAGATTTGCTCATTTTACACAAAAGGCCACTGTGGTGGGGTGGCAGCTGTCACTTAGACTAGACTCAGTCTTTGAAATCAGTAATAGACATCACACTGGATCTGAATGAGTGGCAAAAGGAGCTGGGATTGCCAGTTTCTGTGGTTGACTCCCAGATATTGGATGCCAATGTGAAACAATGAGTCCTCATTTATTTTATAATATAAACTCTATCACAGAATCACAGAATCACAGAA
>NW_010532303.1:2528-8809 GCF_000687285.1 Phaethon lepturus | reverse complement strand
CCAACCCTTCATCTAGGTCATTGATGAAGACCTTGAACAAAACTGGACCCAGCACTGATCCCTGGGGAACACCACTAGATACAGGCCTCCAACTGGATTCTGTGCCGCTGACCACAACCCTTTGTGCTCTGTTTAGTGACTGGAGTTGCTTTGTCAGTTCATCATCTTTACAAAAGAGTTAATGAGCCAAATTAATCCTGGATGCAACTCCACTGGAATTACTCAGAGCTTGATTCCAACTCTAATGCAGTCTTTCCACTTAGGCTGCTATGAAGAGGTGTACTGCATTTCAGCAAGGTTCAGTAAAATGACGTATCTTCTGCATATAGAGTGCTGAAGTTGGATTCATGACTGGTTACTTTGCAGAAAAAGATGTACATGTTTATTTGCTTTAGAAAAAACAGAACATCCTAGTAATTCCTATATTTTAGAAACTCTTCTAGAATACTATTAGATTCTCTTTTTAGAAGCATGGTTCTGCAGTGTAACAGACTGGAGTTCTTGGTAATTTAAGGGCTTTTTAATCTGGCACTTTTGTGACTGAGAAAGAGGGGTAAAAAGATGTTGCTGTCCCAGCAAAAACTGCAGTTGCTTTACTTCTGTTGATTTTAAGTGTGTGCCTAGGAATACAAATAAGCCCACATACAATTATCACATAAATATCCAAGCATATAAATCCCTTCATGAGATGTTAAATTTGGCAGTTAATATAGGATTATAACTGCAAGTTAATCTTCTTGGTACACCCCTCTCTTTGATTCTTCACTACAATATAAATATACACACATTCACAGTAGTGCATGTTTCTGATTATTTGGTTGCTTTTGTACACATGACAAGGTTACAGTGACTTGGCCGTGCTTGTATGTGTTACGTGACAGAGGGGCTGGTATTTGAAGCTGAGAGCTGATTGAACATTCAGCTGTTCTTTTTGGAGCTGCCTAGAAATACTCAGGATGCTGCTTGCCATCCTTTTCTTTGTTGTTCTGCTCTCTGAAATGTTATTTTCCTCTGAAGAAGAGCAGGAGGTCACTTGCAAATGCTATTTTCAGCGTGAAGGCCTGCAGTTTGTTGTTCTTCCTCAGCTTTGTCCTTTAAGGTGGCAATTTCTTACCTCTGTGGGTTTTTTTCTCTTCAAATACCATGTTTGGACTATGTATCTAGCAAAGCATTTATTTTTAGTTATTCCTTCAGCTTCTTTATTCCCAAGGGTCTCTTCAAATTATGTAGTCTTTCTTTCCTGTCACCTATTTTGTATTTCTGTCTTTCTACCTCAAACCTATCCTTATTGTTTCCTACACAGTGCTTGTTTTTGCTGTGGACTTGCTCTCATCTGTTCTTTAATATGTCATTCTACGCCACTTTCTTTTTCAGTGTATCTTCCCGTCTTTCACCTGCCCATCTGCTAACTTATTGTGCCTCTCTGATATCCAGCTTCTCCTCTGTCTTCCAGATTATCTGTACTACTCTTTTTTAATTGCTTCAGTGTATGAGTCTTTGGTATTAGGAAGTGTGCTAACGAGGCCAAGCAGTGTAGGCAGAACTAATAGTTCTAGCTCTTCCAAGAGACAGGTTAAGGCAACTATGAATGCTTTAGCTTGGAAGGGGTATCTTGAGCCATTCAATCTGGGACGTTATGCAAAGTTATTTGCAGAGCCTTGTCCAATGAAGTTTTGAATATTACTAAAAATCTCACTGACTTATGATGACATAAGGGTGGAAATCTCAAGCCTATTTGACACCTTTAAGACACACACAAAAGTCCTCTGTCTTGACAGCCTTACTGTTGGACTCTATGGTGTTAGAGATCAAGTGCTCCATGCAGGGAGCTTTGCAAGAAAAGGCAGAGCCTTGCAAGCAGAATCCTCCGCAGCGTTCAGATGATTACCTATGACATTGGAGATAAGCAGCTGAGGGAACATTCCTTGCAGCCCTGGTAAAATTCACACAATTTTGCTTTCTCACAAGAACTCATCACATTTATACAAGTTATGTAAGTGCCTTACTATTAAAAAAAAAAAATCTAATCGAAGCTGAGCATAATAGCAAAGTAAAAGATTAAATCAAGAGAATTGGATGCAAACATGTAAAAATGATGGAAACATGCTGGGATCTGTCAAGGAGAATATCTTGAAATGGGGTTGACAGTCATAGACAGTACTAGAACCAAGCCTTTTGGAAGCTGTGTGTTTTGGCTGTTCTGAGGAAGTGAGGAAGTCTATGGTAACAGCACACATTACTGCTCTCATGTTTGTTTGGGATTAAACATAGCATAAGCATGTTTTGCTTTTCTAAAATTGTGCAACATTGTTAGGGCATGGATGCCAAAAGTATGAAAAGGTATTACATAGAGGTGAATACATCAGAAGAAAAGGGCCTGAAACGAAAGAAAAATTAAAGGGTTGGAGATTGTTATGACTGTTATTCAAACCATAAATGAAGGAAAAATATTACCTCCGGTACTTTCTGTATCTTTGTTTATTATGAATTTTTTTGAGTTCTGGTGAGAGTAAACAGTTTCAGTCATTTCTCTGTGACTCTTCCTCTGTGTAGAGACTCATGAAATGACTACTTGACTTGTCTAAATTGCAAGCATTTTTGTTTAGCAGTGATTTTATTAAATCCCTAAATAATACACTGATAAGTGTATTTAGTTAATGTAAACTATGGACAATAACGCCTGACCATATGCCTCAGTTTACCAGACTTATTTGCTATACTTGAATAAACTTCTTAAGATAAAACTAGTTTTATGCAAAACATCAAAATTACATCAATGTAGTATACGAGTCTTGACTGTACTCTCTGGGTTTTATCTAAACCCTGACTTTGTGTTAGTATAGTGGGCAGAAGTGGCTTTCATTCCTGTATCCTGACAAAATCAGGTACTGAGCAAAGGGGTTTTGCTTGAATCTTAGCAAGTTGGGCAGGCTGGCCAAGAAAAGCCATTTTCTTAATGGATGGAGTTGGCTGTTCTGAACTGCTTATCAGTCTATCAGTTCCTCCTGACTAGTCATATACTGACAAAAATAAATCACCAATCTTTGGTCAAAAGGTTGAAGCCTTTGTATTTGCTCTGGGTTGCTTCAACTGTAACTCACACCAGTGGCACCTCCAGGTTGCAGAACTGCAGTATGAACTTCATAGTGATACCACCTGATATAATTAAGACACTTCAACTTTTAATTATTCTCATAAAAAAAGCACTGCACTTAAATGCCATTGCCAACACTATTTCCCACTTACTTTAAAAGTGTAGTTGAGTGTAATCCTAAAACATCTGCAAGTGTTATATCCTGACTCTTTAAGACTGTATCTCTGCCTTTAGGACATTGTGGCAGCTGATCACAGTGGAGGTGCCTGAGACTATACTTCTGGGCTTGAATGGAAGGGATCTGGGAACACAGGGTCTTATTAGCTAATTGGCATTTCATTTTATGTTCTTTCTCCTTGTTATAACTTCAATTTCTGAGCTCTTTTGACTGGCTGATCTGTCTTGTATGACTTTCTCTGCATGCAATCTTTCTCCTGGTGGAGATGAAAGGCATTGGGTAGGATAGAAAGCTTTTAGTTTTCTAGCTGATTGGTAAGTTCAAATACAAGTTTATATTGTACATGCATTCTTTTTTCCTTGTGAATTTTTAAATTGTTCATGTATACAAGATGTTGGTGCTGTGTTCACTGCTGAGCCACTAGTTATTTTTGTCAGGAAGAGCTTTCATTGTCTATAGAGGCTGATGCAAGTCTGGCTGTCTGGCTAGATCTAATTAATGTGTGAAGAAGGCATAAGGAGAAGAACTGAAAACTGGGGAGCATCAGGTATGTTGAGTCATATTTGCCACCACCTCACTTGTGTTGCTTTTAGAGTAGGCTGTTCTTGTGATTACTTTCACATAAACTTTTTCCTGTATGTTGCTAGGGTTCCTAGCTAATTTACTCCTTCCTGAGGAGACTGGCACTCATGGATCACAAAGGTATTATAGCTGGGATTAATTTAGTGCCAGCAATATGCAAGCTGAGGACAAACTGGCTCCTTCAGATTTACATGGCTTCCCCAGAGTTGCATTTATGTACTGGGTTTGTTAGCACCGTTGCAATTAATTGCTTTCCTGGCCATGCTTTCTTGGCATGGTAAAACCCGAGATTCCTCCTGAATCTTGCTGGGAAAGAATTGGAGACATTGCCTTCGTGTCACATTTCTATAAGTAATGTCAGAAACCATTTTAGAACCATAGATTACTCCGTTTTACCCAGTGACTGTCAGGGATTAGAGGAGAAGCTGGGAAAGAACTAATTCAGGTCAATCAACTCTGAAGAATGTACCTGAACCAGAACCTCTTAACATACTAATAATTTATTTCTTTGCCATGATAGTTTTAATGATTCCTAACCATATAGCCATTTACTTTTGCTAAACACCCATTATAGAGAGGCATAATATTTTTGCAAGAAATCTCTAAATATTGCTGTAATGTAGGAAAAAAATATTAACCTCTTGTATCCAAAGAAACATGAGCGCGGTGACTTCAGACTCTACCTATCTCTTCTGTAATGCCTCTGTAAGAAGAGGAGAAATGCCTCTGCTTTAGTCTACGGCTATTCAAGTATAAAGCTCTTTGAGGTCAGTTCTTATATCTGTTATATATCTGTAGTGGCAGGATAATGTAAGGTGTCAGCTGGAACTAACTCTGTGTGTTTGAGTTTTGCAAGTTTGAATACATTTTGAAGGTTCCCAAGGGCTTATGCCGTCTATCTGTAATGTTGAGGTTTTCCCTCTGAGCCTTTAGAAATACTGTTTGGGTTTTTTTCCCTCTCTTATTTGATGTGTTGAATTCTTCTGAGTGGATAGGTAGTAGAGAAAGGGGAGAGAAAATTCTGAAAGAATTTTGAAATGACAAGGTAATTGATAGTTTCCAATAACTGGAAGATAATTGATTGATTAATGTCCTTCCATCAGGATACCTAGACTGCAGTTAGGATGCTGTTTAAGCTGTTCAAGTGGCTAATGTCCACCTGATTCATATTCTGTGTAGGATTGGGTTAGTGTCATTGGACATGAAAGAAGGAATCAGGGAAAAGAAAGATTCTTATCCCTATAATATTTCCAGGGTATTACTTCATCCTAGTTACTGTCTGCATTGCTTTCCAAGAAATTCTTGAACTGTTTTTGCATCTTAAGACTCCCTGTGATTAAGCTGCACAGATACCTAAATTGTTATAAATACATATATTACTCCCAAATATTTCATTTTTTTTTTAAAGTTTTATAATGGAATTAAAGCATCTCTGAGCATTGTCAACCAGTAGTCATTTGCTGAGATGCTTTACCACTTGGGTCTCTGTCATTTATGAATGACAGGTCAGACTGTTCACTGTATTCTGACCAGTTGTGGTTCTGTTGCACATCCAGTCTTGCCCATCTGGACATAAGAGATACTGCAAATAGAAAAGGAGGAGAAGGAGAGGGTAGTAGAGAAACTTCAGGATCACCGTGTCAGGAAATTTAATTTTTAATCTAAAAAAAAAAAATTTTAATCTAAAAAAAAATTTTAATCTAAGCACATACTTCCTTTGCTTCAGAGTGGTGGCTAGCAGAAGCCTTCTCTGTAGCAATGAAAACCAGATTGAACCTTTACTCCTTCCTGAGGAGACTGGCACTCATGGGATTAATTTAGTGCCAGCAATATGCAAGCTGAGGACAAACTGGCTCCTTCAGATTTACATGGCTTCCCCAGAGTTGCCTTGTGCTACAATTGCACCCCAAATACCAATGATAAAGGTGCCGGACCTATTCAGAGAGTTAGTTTTAGCTGCAGTTCTTGTCCTCATGAAACTGGATGTTAACTGACTATATAAGGTGGAGGTGAGGTGTAGCAGGGGCTCTGGCTTAAAGCCAGAGAAGTAATTGTGTAGCATTAGCATCAATCTTGCAGCCAGAAAAATTCATCTTTCCTTGAGTGCCCGTAAACTCTGGGTATAACAAAATAAATGCTTCCTATACTAGCTGTGGTCATATGCACAAATCATGTCACGTTAATAAGCGGGTTGACACTGTCAGGAAGGAAATTGAAAGCTGGTGCAGGCAAAGCCTTGGTAAGGAGGTTTAGGCATTTCACTGCATGGTCTTGCAATTTGACTGTATAAGTAGTTCCCAGTATTTGCTCGGGGCGAGAGAACTGCAGGAGAAATGTATCCTCATGCTTTCTTTTTCAGAGGAAATCTGTCAGGTCAGGTGCATTGGAGATACAGCCTGTTTCTCTTTGTATGGGGGCTTATGGAGA
>NW_010532303.1:0-2497 GCF_000687285.1 Phaethon lepturus | reverse complement strand
CCTGCTGAGAGGCCCTGGGGATTGCAGTATCCACGTTTAATCACTGTGACTGGGGAAGGCTTGAGCTGAATCGCTGCTGTCGTGAGAGGCACCCAGCGAGAATGTGGGTGACTTAGTATGATTATCTGTTCAGGGGAGACTTGATTTCCTCCTTGTTACTCTGTGGTGTGGTGCCAAGTGATCAGGCTGTAGCAGCCACCTCTGCAGGGAACACAGATGGGAAGTGTCGGAAGCATTTTTGACAAATTTCTCTGTATGAAGACCAGAAGTAACAAGGTCAGCTCGGTAAAGGCAAGTTCTCTTTCTCTACTGACACTTACATGTAAAACGTACCTGTTTCTTCACGGAATCATTCTGTAAGAGATTATACTGTAAACATCCATAACATTTTAAGAATACATTCCAAAAGAGTAACTTAGATGGAAAAGGAAGCTGCCTTTAGTTGCAGAACATCTCTGCTCATTGTACAGCAGATCTGTGGGTCAGCTGAAGCTCATAGACCTGAAGTAATCAGGACCAGTCTTCCTGGGTGATGGTACAGCCTTGTAGTTGGTGGTTTTGATGTCTGATGCTAAGAATATTTCTATGTATGTTGGTCAGCAGATTAGCTAAATAGATATTGGTAAATAGGGGCATTAGTCCATAGGCTTTACCTGAAGTAGTTAATTTTATATGCAGTTTCCCTGAATAGAGGTTTTTCGCACAAATATTTTGTGTTTTTTTCAGCAGTAGCATTAATGAAAGCAGCTGCCAAGTAGAACTAGATTAAGTGTTTTCATTTGAACAGTTTATTAGCTGAAAAGTGCAGATTTATGTTGACTGCATCTATTTGTGAATTTAGTTTGAACTTGGCAAGTGTTTATGAAAAAGGAAATTATAAACATAAAAATATTATGACATTTAACATAAAAATATTTTGACTTTTCATTTTTAACAATGTCTCAATGTTTAATTTATTCTATAATTCTCTCCTTTCCCAGTTAGTGAAAGCAAAAACTTCTGGTTACCAGTGAAACAAAATGTTTTCATAGGACAGTTTCAGTTGGAAAACAGTCTCTGGAGGTCTGCTCCAACTTTCTGCTCAAAACAGGACCAACTTTTTTAAATTTTTCTTTTTTTTTTTTTTTTTTTTTGGTCACTTTGGACCTCCTTCTATGACTGCAGCCTTTCAAAGGTGATTGAAGGTGTCCTCGCATCAGTAGTGACTGGCTCTCTCAGTACATTTGGGTGCAGCCTTTCTGTTCCCGTGAATTTATCTGTCAGGAACTTGGGAGGATTGCGGAAAGACCTTGCCATTGAATACCACAGCAAAGGCGCCATTGACTGAGTACTTCAGCCCTTTTCAGCTTTGCATTTAAAAAACTCCATGCAGAACTGTTTCTGGGTTGCTTTTTGGGGGGCAACTTTTGGTCCAAAACCAAAGACATTTTCAAATTGGCCTGAAGTGATTTTAATTTCCTTCCCCTGACGTTCAGTTTGTTCATCGAACCTAAAAAGCCCTCCTGTTCTTTGTATCCCTTGGGTGCCAAATACAATCTGTGCTGTGGCAGCACCTCTGTGGTCCAGTTCTTGGTCTGCACATCTATGTTTGCATATAGTATAAATACCTTAATGTCATAATCTGATATATATAGTATTATATTCGCTAGTATTCTTCAACAGATAATAAGATGTGGCTTAAGGAAGAGGAAATTCACAGAAAAGGTGCATTTTCACATTCCATTTGTTTATATGCTGAAGGGGTATTTCTTTATGAGTTGGTGAGAGAGCAGATGTTTTGTGCATCATTTTTAACTATGTGGTTATTGCTTAGTTGACTATACATACAAAAGACTAAATTTGATCCAGATGGTTGTCCTAGATTGATTGTTCTGATACAAATAGTCCTTTTATTCTTTGCATGAAACCATGTGCCTGTATTTGACACATCATTAAAAGTCAGCATTGGTATAAAACTAGAAGCTGTTTTGCTTTGAGATGCTGGATGAGAAATTAGAAATCTTTTAATTCCAGCTCATTGCAGTAGTATTTGGCACTTCTTTTACTCTCTACCTGCTTGAAACTACTACAGTGATGTTAAACGATATTAAAAGTTGCCGAGCTGCCTGCAGGTTTGTACGAACGGCTTGGTTTACAGGTAAAATGTGAGTTGTTTATTGGATATTAAGCATGCTTTGCATTAGCAACTTTTACAGCTGGACTTAGGAGTGAATGAAAGACAACGCGTCTGTAAACGCTTTGCTTCCTATAAAATTGGAGGTGAAGTATAGCAGAGCTCTGTCTTTTATTGGGACTTGGAATTGACGTACCTTTCTGCCTGATTTTGCAGAGCGATGTGCTTCATAGCTGCCGTTCCGCACCTCTGAGGCTCGATCAAGCTGCCTTCAGGCGGACTGCGTTTGTTAAAACCGAACTGCTATCAATTTGAGATAGTGCTAACTAACGCTTGCAGTGAAAAAGGGTCAGCACTATAACCTATTTCGTTCTCTGTATTAAA
>NW_010532302.1:7360-9081 GCF_000687285.1 Phaethon lepturus | reverse complement strand
AGACCTTATCGCTCTCTACAACTACCTGAGATTGTAGCGAGATGAGTGTCGGTCTCTTCTCCCAAGTAATAAGCAATAGAACAAGAGGAAATGGCCTCCAGGGGAGGTTTAGATTGGGTATTAGGAAAAATTTCTTCACCGAGAGAGTGGTTAAGCATTGGAACAGGCTGCCCAGGGAGGTGCTGGAGTCACCGTCTCTGGAAGTGTTCAAAAAACGTGTGGATGTGGCACTTCGGAACATGGTTTAGGGGGCATGGTGGCACTGGGTTGATGGTTGAACTTGATGATCTTGTAGGTCCTTTCCAACCTTAGTGATTCTGTGATTCTGTGAAACCCAGGCACCGGTTTCCTACTGACAGGCTGCACCCACGCTGCTGCAGTGGAGTTGCAAACACCATCAGTTCTTGATTAAGTAGTCTCTAGTTGGCATTTTAGGAGAGGTGAAAATACTATGGCTCTGTGCAGCTACTTGTATTTAAAGAAATAAGCATCGTACCATGTGCCCCAGCTACAAATGGCCATTACTTTTGAGGAGAAGGAAGTCAAGAGACACGCTCTTGTTTGCAATCCTTACAATTTTCAGCCTGTCTTACTCCCACACTGCAGGAACACAAGCTCCGGCTCCCACAGGCGCCAGCACAGCAATGGATGCCAGCAGTGCTCCAGAAAGCTTCATGCCATACCCCATCCCACCCCACTCCATCCAGCACAGGGGTACCAAGTGGGGATGACGTTGCAGGCAACCCTTGCCCGAGCAGGGACATCAGAAGGGGACGGAGCCAGCGCAGGGTTGGAAAGTGCCCGGCTGTCCTTGTGGTATGCTCTAGCTGCTTGTTGCTCCCTCAGGATTAAACTCCCACTCAGATGGCCTGGCTATAAGATCATGGATTCTGTGCCTTTCAGATTACACAGAGCCAGTGGCAAGGCAGAAACTTGACATGATTGCTGCTGGTTGTAAATATATCCAGCCAGCAATCGCTTTTGGTTTGTTCTCTGTAGCTTAGACCGTTACGCTTTTTGCTTCCTTTAAAATTTCTGTCTTTCTCCATGATGTAGTTACATGGAAACTGCACTATGAATTTCTCTCTCTATGGTAATACATACATATTTTGCTCTCTCACATCAAGCAAACTGCTCAGAGCAATAGTCTTCCTTATTACATTCCTGCAAATCTGAAAATCTTAACAGGGCCAGTCCTCTACATTGACCTATTGAGAGCAAACTCTCGGCATGCATTCACTAAGATAATTCCTTTCAGCTCGTGAGGGCAGAGAAGAGCTCGGAGGCTTTGCTCAACACCCCCTGTCTGTCAGGGCTCACCTTTGGCTGACACCGAGCTATGCAGGCATGGATTTGTAGCCTTCTTCCTGGAGAGGCCCTGGCAGCTGCCTTAACTTTGCCATACAGTTTTCCAGCCTGAGCAAGCCAGGACAGTGCAGAGAAAGGGAGGGATGGGTGTCAAATCTGACTTATCCATCCTTCCCCTGGCAAGAGGCATCCATGTTGCAGCTGCCGTAGGTATTTCATGGACGCTTCCTCCCAGGCAGCAATGTCCTGCAGGGCCAGGGTGACCTTCCATGCACTGCAGTGGCGGCAAACATGTGTGCGTACGTACCCAAAAGCCACATATTTTTTGTCCAGGTAGGGAGCTGGCTGGAAGGTGATGTAGAACTGTGAGCCGTTGCTGTGGCGGCCCTTGTTGGCCATCCCGAGGACTCCTC
>NW_010532302.1:0-7329 GCF_000687285.1 Phaethon lepturus | reverse complement strand
TTCATCTAGGTAAAGAGTTTGGGGATGAAAGGCTGCGGTTGTGTTGCTCCCTTTGCTGCTAGTCACTGTACAGCTCCCTTTTGCCAGCTCCTGCAAGCTCCCTTTTCCTTCTTCCCCGCTCTCCCTTTCCCTTCTCCTTTTCCCCCAAAAGGTCTCATCGAGTCTCATGCCGTAGTCTGGTTTGAATCAATGTCCTTCCTAGAAAGAGCTTCCCACTACTACCTAGTGCTTAAGCCAATAAAGAAGCTAATGAAAAATATTCATGAAAGAGCACTCTAGGTATTTCTGAATGTCAGAGCCGCAGCAATGATGCCTCCGGCTCCCCGTTGTCGGTCTGTAATGCCTCTCCCTGGAGGAGCTCAGGGCATTTAGTACAGCATTTCCCCAGGGCTACTTGGGATAATTCCCACTGTAGGGATGAAGATGGTGGGAGGCAGAGTGGGTGCTCCAGGCATCCCCCATGAGCAGAGACAGGGCTGTGAGGGCAGGACTGGGGTGGGATGCCCATCTGCTCCTGGTGTTCAGTGACTTGCACAGGAGGGCTCCTTTAGCTAAATAAAATGACAGAGCCGAATAAATGGAGAGCAGGTATTTAGTTAAGCAGATCAAGGTGCTCCCAGAGCAGAAGCTTTTTCCAGAAGCTGGGCAAAGAGAGGAGGCAGGTGATGGGAGACACAAGGCAAGGGCAACTTGGGAGTTGTGAGGAGGTGAAGAAGATCCTCCGTGCCGGCTAAGGAGGGACTGGTTAGGGAGAGAGGAAACAGCTCTCAAGAGGGATGACTGGGGAAGGAGAGGCATAAGGAATGCTTGGGTTTGGGGGGTGACGGCAGGACTTGATTCCTTCTCCTCCGTGGAGGGGAGCCCGGCTATGAGGTGGGGAGCAGGGGGTGCACTGATCCTAGCCTTGTCCATCACCTGTCTCCGACCTGATCACACTGAGCAGTCAACAGCCCCACCACGCTCTCAACAAGCTTGAAGGAGACTGTAGAAATCTTTCAATTTTATTGTTCTCTGATTTTTTTTAAATTCTTTTTACCTTGTTTGAGTGCCCTTCTCAGAAACTGATTCATAAAAATGGTGATTAAATTTTAACTGAACAGTTACTCCCTGACCGCTGCCTTGCAGTTTGCAAAATGACTTCAACAGACTAATTTTGGCATAGGATGCTTCATCCTATGACGTGACTCTCGAGTCCAAGTGATTTTCTGTAATTACCTCAGTCCTTTCAGCTCATTACAGTAAAATGTGGTTGCATCCCATTAATTTCAGCAAACGTTGCAGTGCCCAGACATGTGCCAAGCACAGCATCTCCCAGAACATTAGCAGCTGACAGAGGCATCTCTCACCCTTTCCAGATATCGAAGATATTTGTCCTCTGCCCTCAGTGTAAAATAGTTTGGCGGGAAGTAGTGGGAAAGCAATCTAGGCTTTAAGATAGAAAGGCATACCCAAGGGAGCACCTTTCTCAAGGATGAAAAACAACTTTTAATTAAAAATGGGGAGGGGAAGAATTAGCAATCCTCTCCTTCAATACATCAACACATAGAGAATGTGCATATATGGGTAATAAAACTCTTCTAGGAACACTTTCAAGGTTGACAGCTTCCCAATTAAATCCACCTTAAAATTACTTAAGCGATTTTTGACGCATTGTCACCTTCCCACATGACATGGCAGCTTCTTTCCTGGTTAGCACAAGGGAAGTATAAGCTTTGCCTGGAGGAGGAGGAGGATGGAGCTGGGAGCCAAATGCTGCGCGCTGTGCTGGGGCTTCATGCCGCAGCCCAGGCAGCACGCGTGGGGCCGTATGTCACTCTCCGGGATGCAGAGGAGCCTACTGCACGCTCAAACTCATTTTCCTCCGCAATTTCTGCCCCAACAGAAAGTGCGAAGGGTGCAAGACGTGCACTAGCCCTAATCTATGGGGTATAATTGCTGGAAAAGAGGATTCACAAACTTTTAAATCTTTGGTGATGTCCGCCCTGCAAACAGTTTAACAGCCAGCCCTAGTTTTTTCCCCTGCCAGCCTATGTTCTTTCTGAGATGTGTGTGTCCTGAGAGTCAAGGCTTGCTGCTCTTTCAGGAGCTCCAGCATCAAAGAAGCGATTTTTGCACCTCCCTGCCCACTCTAGACAGCCCGTAGCATTTACTGCCTTAAATCCCGCACGCCGGGCTTCCACTTCCAGCAGCTTTCTTGCCCGCCAGTGCTGCGACTCGGCCAGGCTGAGGGGGCTAGCGACCCGCCACCAGCTGGCTTTTGCTCCATCCATCCCGGGGTCTCGAGGCGAGTGCGGCTGCTCCTCACGAGCGGCTCTTCAGCATCTCAGGAAGGAAAGTTTTCAGCCACACTTGGCATCTCTGATCTCACCGTTGGCTGCTGCCCAGCCTGCTCAAATGTCACCTCGTTTGCGCCATTGGCAGTGGGAAAGCTTTTATGTAAGGGAACATAAATCAGTTTCAAAAGTGCTTTAACTGTCATAAAACATCTTTATGGGTAGCATTTAATCTAAACAGAAGATCCCAAATGTCTATGTCAATTACATGGGTTGTTTTTCTTAAATATTGCATGCTATAATGTTCTTTTTTCTTTACATTTTATTACTTTATACCAGTATGGGGGAACATTTTTTGTTAAACTTAGCTCATGTTTGGCATTTCTTGACTTTCAGGGTTTTATGTGAGACTCAGAAGTAACTCCCCTTACATCCGCAGAGTCATGTAGCCGCTGGCAGTGATGGCTGCGGTGTGCCCAAGCCTGAAAGGCTGCCTGAGGTCCAGGAAAGCTGGAGTTAAAGCCAACTTCCTTCCATCGCTTTAAATGCATTTAAACAAGTAGTGCCTGGAGATCTGTAGCTAATCCACTTCGGCTTTCCTAAGGTCCTGTCCACAAGGTGAGTATTTGCAGTTTGATGTAGGGGTGACCATCAGCCCTCATTTAGGCAGGGAGAAGGGGCTGGTGGAGCTGAGCCTCAGGCAGGGGAGGGGGGCAAGGTTACAGATCAAAAAGTGGCCTCGCTAAAGCAGTCCACTCTGGCTAATACAAGCAGATAATAATTCTGACTGAAAAGCAAAACCTTTTGCTTTGGGGAGATGAAAGGAAATTCCCAGGTTATTCTGTGAATAAGATCAAGTAAACAACCTGATTTTTGCAGAAATCTGCCGTTTGCGCAGTAAGATAGCTGAGGAACCATACCTTCAAAAGTGGGACCATAAATTGACTCTCCTCCATCTCCTTTTCCAGTTATGATGTCTGCAGGGTAAATAAAAATAACCATCAGAGACCAGGTTTATCACAAGTGTTGTTGGGGGTTGTCAGTGAGCAGCTCAGCCAAGGTCAGGGATGTGGGTTGCGCATCAGCCTGGGGGAACAACTGCATCCATCTTTCTGTTTCACTACTGAAATTTTAACAGACCCTTGGGAAGAGCTCTGCTTCCATCCCAAGAGACTGTCTCTCTATGGAGAACTATTTCATGCGGTGCATTTAATCGCTGCCCCTCTGAAGAGGTCCAGCATCTCCTGCTGGGAGAGGTCCTGCGGTGGCAGCCCCCAGCCGAGGAAGGGGCGCCCTGGAGAAGGGAGCTGCGTTATGAGAAGGAAGGATGAAAATGCATCTGTGATATTATGGTGAATTAAGACCACTAACTTGTCTAAGAAAAGAGATTTAATAAGAGAGAAATTCCTATTGAACCAGATTTCTGATGAGTAAGGCACTAAAGAAACCTGATACATCTATTGTTTGATTTTTTTTTTTCCCCCAAGAAGTCTGGTTTTGTTACTTTATTTAGACATTGTCTTATACCAGTCAGGTTATAGTTAGTCCTCTACAGTAGCAAGCTTGTAATTTTAGGTTGACTACATAGACATCTGCGTAGTTATGAATTCATGGAAAGTAGGAGGTGTATCTTCAAAGTAAATGGATTTAAGCACTCACATTTGGAGCAGGCATGGCAAAAGCAGGTACAAAAATAGATAGGTAAGCTGGATGATAGACCAAAAGGGAATAATGAAGGAAATTCCTTCTGATACACCTAACTATCTTGACTTGCCTGGGGATATTGGGCAAACTGCATGGCCCATCGTTCATGGTGCCTTTCTTGTCAGTGCCGAACTCCAGGCATAGCGCTGGCATTCACACAACTCACCAGAACATTTGGAAGGGCTCTGGCACTTGGCTAAATGCCTCTGTAAATTAATCTCTCTATAAAACAAGTAGAAAGTTTTCCTATGGATATTCTTAGGGTTTTCATGTTTCCAATTAGTTTCCTAATTACTTACCAAAGAACTTCATGGAAAAGAGTTTTAGTGTTTTCAATTAGTTTCCTAAATTCTTTTGAAAAGGTCTTGGATAATCAAAAGAACAAATTATCCAAACTTTTCCTATGTTTAGAAAGTGAGATGACTAAAAGAGAAAATGTTTTCTGTTTTTTATATATACATTAATTAAGAGATTAGCTTTGTCCTGGAGTTCAGTTACATCTCCACAGATGAAGACTGTTACTCATGCCACCACTCCTTGTGCTGTAACTCGGATTTACTCAGGACACCTGGAAACGCACCTCCTCCTTGGATCCACCCATTTTCCACGAGGCGATGAAAAAGGGAGTTTTTGTAGGTGAGCTCTCTGCCGTTGCAGAGAGACTTTGCTCCTCCGGCACACAGGGCACGGAAGTTCTCACAGGTCCTGGGACACACGTCAGAAAAGAGCTGCAAGATGAAAGCGAGAGAGGAAAGCACGTGTGAAATTCCTAGCTGACATCCACTGGCCAGATTTCTGTCCCCCCTCCTTTGGCAGGTGAAACCACCGCGCTGGGTGGGACTTGTTCACAGTATCACAGAATCACTAAGGTTGGAAAAGACCTTTGAGATCATCAAGTCCAACCATCAACCCTACACCACCATGCCCACATGTTCCTCGCTTTTGCTGTTCTCCTCTGTAGCGTACCTCAAAGAGCAGCCTCCCGACGGGCTGTTCCTCAATGGCTATCTCCAGGTACACAAACATGTGCTGTTTAAAGCAGAAAAACAAACGCAGTGAGGGAAAGGCCAGCTCTCCATGCTGCACTTGCTTCCTAGCACCGGCCAGGGTCCTGCTGCCTGGTGCAAATGGTCTCAGAAAACATCTGCAGGGTTGTCACTGTACAACAGCATTCCTACTATTTTGTTCAAATAAAGAAAAAAGTAGAGGAGGTTTCACTTCATTCAGGGCAGAAATAATCCCAACAGTGTGTTAAAAGCAAACTACTGGGCAGGGCCCACTTCTTCATCTTGCATTTATTTACACGCCTATTGCAGCCTGTACAATACAGGCAGGAATAAATGAATCTGCAGGAATACCAGCCACCCTGCCAAAATGGGTATTTCTTGCTCTTCCCAGCCAGCCTTAAATCTGCATGCCATTGATGATGTACCTTCTACATTACTCATTTTGGTATGACATTTTATTTTTCTCTACTCTCAATTACGGTGTCAGCGCTGGCCTCATCACACCTCACGACACCATGGCATTTCAGGGGGTCTTGGCTGGGAAAGGAGAGGTTTGGCAGTTGGGCTTTTGGTACTCAAAAATAAGGGTACTTAAGGATTTTGGTACCCAAGAGCTGGGTGGTTTGGGATTTTTGAGCAGCACAGTTGCAGCATGGTCAGCAATGTGCTTTTGTTGGACTGTTCAGCCCTGAAGCAGTTAATACATGTTGGGCATCCAGGCTAGTATTTGCCCCTTCCTGGCTGCCAAGAGGCGCGGAGGCTCTGCCGTCCTTGGCAAGGGATGGTCCCCGCTGGCCGCTCCAGCCCCAGCTCTGGCCCTGCCATCGCAGGGCAGAAAACAAGAAACCACCATCTCTGTGCTCGCTCTCCTTCCTCCTCGTGGTGTCTGCCCTTTCATCTGACAGCCCCTCCAGCCACTTGCAGACCTTGTACTCTTCTTGTCAAATGGTGCTACTTGCCTGGCTGTTTTTCAGATATTTGGTGTAGAAATCCTCAGCTATCGCTTGGTAAAGTGCCTCAGGCTTAAAATCACGATAGTCCCACTCACAGTAAGACCACTTGAGCAGCTCCTTCTCGTCCCCCAGCAGCTGGCCACCAACGAAGCACATCACCGAGGAGGCATATGCCCACACCTCACCTCTCAGTTCCTGCATTTCAGAGGGACAAAATAAAGCCTCTAGGGATTATTTACACCTTTAGTGAAGAAGCAATCAGTAATAATCCACCGCACCCATGGTATTTTTATGCCTTTCCTACTTTTCAAACCACAAATCCCACCAATGGGGGCTGGGCAGCAGCTTTTGGTAAGGTGTGCTGACAGTGCACACACTTACGTGCCCTAAATGTCTGGATTCTGCTGCTACGGGACATTATCATGACGACAGTCACCTGGGCATCACTTTGGGGGCAGCTCAGACTGAACTGAGAGCCTGACCCTGCCTCGAGGGTCTCTGAGAACGTTAAATAAATTGGGGTGGAAAAGCTCACTTCTGAAATCTGCAGATGGCACCGAGCTGCAAGATGCTGCAGCCTGGAGGAGAGGACTCTCATCTGAAACAACCCAAGGATGCAAGAGTTACCTTCTTTTTCTCCTGTAAATATTCACGCCATGCAAATTCTACTAAAGGCTGTATTACAGGGTCTGCAAACTTGCTTGGAAACTTCAGCTTCAGAGCCTAGATTTTCAAGGTAAGGAAAAAAAATTGCATACAAGCAGTTTAATACCCCCCAACCCATCCTATCACAGCTTGTATTTCCCTCATGAACTACAACTTAAGCCACGTTTTAATCCCGTTATTGCACTGCCTCTGCCTCTGGCGTAATTCCCGACACTTGCAGAAATACACGCAAATTGTTCTAAATCCCTCTTTGCAGATGTAGTGGGTGTCTTGTTTTTCTGTGAAGGGCTGCTTCACAAATATTATTGATTTATCCTGGTACTCCCCCCGCCGCTCCCACATGAGATGGATGTAAGCGATGAGGTATTCACAGATGTTTTGGCATCATCGCCAAATTTTTGCATGCGTTTCGCAGGCACGGGGAGTTGCAGTCCTCTACTGTCCTAGGAGATTGGGTCCAGGGCCTTGGGGCAAGCAAGTGGCCCAGTGAAAGCTACGAGGTGAATGTTTCCAGCCCCTGTTGCTTGTACCATCGCCTCAGGAGCACACGGCTGTCTAGATATGGGACGTTCCTGTCCAGGGATTTAGCCTCATCTCCGTATGGGCTGTACGCAAGCACTGCGAGCTGCGGCTTAAAGCCAGCCCAGCTGGGCTTAAAAAGAATAAAGCGAAGAAGTGACTTTCTATTCAGCTCCTCGTTGCCGTTGCTGTCATTGGGACAGTGGC
>NW_010532301.1:0-3241 GCF_000687285.1 Phaethon lepturus | reverse complement strand
CCCGCCCGTCCTTGCCGAGCCCGGTGCACTCGGCCGTTCACGTTCCACAGTCTCTCAGGGCTGAAAACAATCCCAGACGGAAATAATTTATCCGAGAACTCTTTAGAGACACATTTTCAGTTGTTTCCGTTCCTTCTCAAAACAAAAAATGCCAAATCGGAGGAATTTGCCCGTCTGCATAGCGTTCCCCTTCCTGCACTTGTGAGCCTTCGCCGGGGGCAGGCACCCGTGCCGGGGCCAGCGCGGGCTGCCGGGGCGGGCAGGTTTGGTGATCCCGGTGACACTTTCTGTTACCGCAGCCAGAGCGACGAAATCGCCCGGCGTGAAGATCCGCTCCGGGCTCTGCGCGCAGCGCTTGCCTCGTCAAAGGATCTTGGCTGGGGAGGTTGTTTTTGATTTCCACGTGAACTGTATCAGCCAGGGCTCGAACATACCGACTCGGTGGGCTCGTTTTTGTCATCCTGATTCCTTTGCAGACATTCTGATAGCGATGGTTCCTTCTGAGCCGGAGGAGGGGGGCTGGAGGGGGGCTGGCTCCTGTACCGCATACCAAGTTATCCCTTCTGAAGGCAAGTGAAGTAAGACCATCAGCATAAGCGAAGACCAAATAAGCATAAGCAACAATGCTTAATGCTTCGCAGTCATCTTCTGTCTCTGTCGGTGGTACACGGCTTGATTTTTAAAAAGATGTGAGGAGCCACGTGCAGGGCTCCCACACTAAGCGTGGTAAATAGTCAGTTTAGTTTGAAACTTAGTTACAAGCTCAAGAGAACCAAACACTTTTCTCAGCATGGCCCTAATTCATCAAGTGCATTGAAATAAATAAAAATATTTCTCTTGAGCTTGGAAACAGCCTCAGAACTTGTAAGCATTTGCCTAAGTATAAAAACCAAAATTACATTTACTTTACCCAGAGAGTACTACACAAGTTTGATCCAGTGTGTCTTAAGACAGACACTAGCAGTCTTCAATATGTCTGCTTTCTAGTAGGGAAAAATTGAAAATTTTTAATCAAGAAAAATGACCAATATGGCAATAAACGACCAATAATACCAACCAGACACAAATCATTTTCAGAAACGCTAACTGCTCGCCGTTTTCAATTTCCCAGGACAGAGGTGAAGCACCCGAAGCAAGAACGACGTTGCCCCCAGCCCTGGCACAAGCAGCAGCAGGGACTGTCCCGTCGGTAGCTGAGACGCGCACGACGCGGCGCAGGGTGGCCGCAGGGAGCCGGGACAGCCCACGCTCTCAGGAGACCAGGCTAGTTGTGGGTTGTCGTCCGACACCAGAAGCTACTTTTGGCCTAACAGATTATGTCTATCTATCTTCCCAAAATGTGTGACAATAGCTCATTAACGGACTACCTTCTCCTAATAACAGGAAATTTCCCCTCTTACCCACCTCCCACCCTCCAGTATTTGCACAGTTCTGGTGATTTTATTCTTAAGAATAAAGCCACTTTAAAGATGAAGATTTCACCTCTGGCTGAAGAAGTCGGTACTAGGAGTTTCTGCAGGCTCAGAAAGCACTCTGAGGAGCCAGTACTGTGTGTTCAGCTTGCTCCTCTTCCCCTTGATGTCAGCTCTTGCCTGCGGTTGGGGACGGGACAGTGCCTGAGACGGACAGAGGACAGCATGGATAACCGGGGAGGGGACGCCAGGTCTGGGGACGCGCTGCGCAACGACTGGTTTCGGGCAACATTCCTCTAATTAAGAGGATTAACTTTGCGTACGTCAGCTTTCTATGAGTATCCCAGTTAAGGCATGTATACATGGGGGTGCTCAGAGCAGCAAGGAATTTTAAATTAATATCGCTGGGTATTTTTGAGATGGGCTATTCTGAATTCATAATCTTGAATATTCATATCTGGGAAGTGCTCCTGAAAGTCCTTTGGAGCCTGATCTAAAATAAGTTGAAGGACAGATACGCATTGCTTTCATTGAGGCACAAAGGAAAAGAATAGAAATAGCACTAATGTACTCCAAACTAGTCAGATTTTGTAAGTACGGACGTTACTGAAGACAGAGAAATTATCTAGCAAGAAAAGAATGCTGGGAATATTTAAGGAAACCGACCTTATAACTAGAAATTTGAGAGCAAGGAACAATATGGAGATAAATGGGCGAAATATAAAGGTTTCCGACAGCCTATGTTGTTTAAAAAGCCTCCCAGTGTTACATGAATGTAGATGAAGCCATGGTGGAAGAGCACCTTTGGATGCGTTATTCCTGTAAGCTCTTTGTGCGATATCCCCGCATCGTTCTGAGAAGGCTGTTGCAAGACGTGTCTGCTTATTTCCTTAGTTCTTTATCAGCGCCCAAATAGACACAACCCTGATCGAAGTCCTGGGTCACCCTTTCCTGAACCTCAAGCAAACCACGGACAGAACCACTGGGTTTTGCCTAAGCCGCTGGCTCTGCGACGGCGCTCCGTGCGCAGCTCCGCAGCGCAGACCAAGAGCTGCCCCGGACGAGCGTTTGCTGGCGCTGCCCTTGGCTTGCACCGCGTGCCGCCGGCTGAGCGCCGTACTCGCCGTTGGCAGCGCACAAAGCCGGCGGGTTTCCTGCTATTTCGCACGTGCGTGGGGAGACGTTGTCCCTGACCCGAGTCCCTCATCTACCCAGAGACAAAACAGCAAATATTCCTGGTACAGGTACGGGTTCAGATGAGTATGGGGGCACTGCACAGACCACTTTGGGAGATGTTTTTCTGGCACAGTCTGTTTAGAGAGAGGATGTGAAAATTTGCTTTCACCAGAGCTGAGAGGAAGAGGAAATATCACAATAATTTTTCTGCAGATGAAAATGGTTTTACAGTGATTTGCAAATGTGGCATAATTAATCCTGCAAATGAGTCTGGAGTTACAGTATGTCCAATCTGGCAAATTACGGGACTCTCAGACCTCAGCTAAATTGCAGTTCTTGCCTCCTCAAAGCATTAGAGAATGTGTTTGGGGTCGTACTGGTGTTCTCACCTCGTTGTGGTAAGACTTACTGAAGTATAAATCTCGGGCTTCACCTCTGATCTCGCTAATCAGAAGCTTTTGACAGTGGGATGAAGCTGTCTCTGCAGGCTAATCATATTGTCGTCTTATTTGGCAAGGCTACAGGCAACAGATGAGAGCAAACGAATTCAGGCAGACGAACGCTTCGATCCAAACCCTTTCTCACCACCAGGAGTGCAGCCACCGCGCCGCCCCGGGAGCCGCGCTGCGCCCGCGGAGACACCTCGCTCCCCG
>NW_010532300.1:14903-30443 GCF_000687285.1 Phaethon lepturus | reverse complement strand
ATCATTATATATTATATAATATCATAATATATATTATATAAATATCATCCAGTTATCAACAACAAAACAGTTTTCATAAAATCATCCATCTCTCCATCAAATCAAACCATTTCTGAGCTCACATTCCTCATTTAGGCCTGACCACTTAACTCTCTCCAATCATCCGACAAATTTAAACTCCGGCTGTAGCCTGGGTGAGGTGTAGGCTTTGGCAGAGAAATCAGCCTAACAAGCTCTCTGCTTGCTCACTCTTGCCTACTGCTGCAGATTTTCATACGTTTAGCGATGGCCAATATAACTGTTCATGAATTTGCACTGTGAAATGATTTAGGAAAGTGACCTACCTTTGAAGAACAAAACCCAAACAGAATCTAAAACCAGTTCCTAACAGGGGGAAAAAAAAAAAAAAGGGAAATGGAAATGACTGGATGACAGTGAAGCCAAAGAGAAACTCCACTATTCAGTCTCAGAGCAAATGAGACTTCAGCTTCAGCCAGCCTAAATTTTGCAGGTTTTCCTTTGCATATAAACGTTGTATGTCAAAAGATTCTCTTTCTTTTCCAGCTATGTCAGTATGTCTAATACAAGGCATTACCTTCTCTACAAACCTTGCTGGGCTTATTCCTGAGACTGCCACAGCTGTGTCACCCCTAGCTAACTGTTCCACATCACAAACTCAAGATTGAGAATCACTGCAATGATATAAAAAGGTAGAAGCAATCAATAATTTGGGCAATCGGAACACCGAAGGAAGTCTGCTCGTTAAGTGCAAGCTGCTGGAACTCAATGGCTTAACAATATGTCTAATGAGAGACAACATCTTTAACGTTAGGCTGCCTTCCCCAAGCAAACTAATACATGCCTTCAGTGTTGATTTGAATGAAGTCTTGCTTACCCAACTGCCACTTCCCTTCAGTACTGGTTTCTGTCTTTCAAACCAACTATCATGCATGACCCTCCTGTTTATGAGATAAAAATCAGAATGTGTCTTTTGGTGACTAAGACCTTAATTCTGCTCTCTTTGAAGTCAATTGGAATTTTGGCATTTATTTAAACGATGAAGGATCAGATCCCAAAGTGCTTGAACAGCAGTTTTGGAAGAATGCCAGTCTTAATAAAATCAATTAAAATGCATTTTAAAGACATGGCCAATCAAAATATTTATTTTCAGACTCATAGACTCCTCTCAGTATTTGCTGTATCTTTTCAGCTGCAATGCACAATGATGCTCCTTGGCAGAGGTAATACAGCACTGCAACATGTTCTACAGATTTCATTATACAATATTCTTGTTAATGCAAGCATTTGAATCAGAAGCTTGTAAAGACTTAGCAGTACTGAAATACTATTCACATTTTCTTTCTCATCTTCACTAGTGGAATAATGTCTTTGATAAATCTGGCACATCAAGATCTTAATCCTACTTTTGGAAGAAGTTCATGAACTTACCAAGGTTTTCCCCTTGAGAAAAGAATCCTTTTCAAGATAAGCTATAATATTTATTCTTCAGAAATTAATTCTATTGCTTCAATGAAAAACAAGGAGCAAAAAAAAAAAATTGTCTAGGGTATTATTATCACTACTTTCTAAAAGTACTAAGCATTAATTAAAGTGGAAAATAAGGCTTTTTTTCCCCCACTGTGGCTTGTTATCACCATGTTCTTATATTTTCAATACACGACATATTACGATAACTTGCTATTTTCAAAGGTCTTTTAGAATCACAGATAAAATTAGAAGTTGAGGTATAAGGGTACCTGAAGGCTTCCAGGAAGAAGAGAAAGGGCAGCAACCATTTCTCATATATACACAATTTCATGCATTTGCAGAGAGCATAGGTGAAGAGATCAACTGAAGATCAGCAGATCCTTAGTGCAACCATTTTGTAGTTCTTAGAAGCCTTGCATGAACATGTTTTTAAAAGATTAATAAGAGTCCAGTATGCTTGTAATCTTGTTTATATCTTGCTGGATTATCTACATGCATGAATTCTTCAGAGTTTCAATTCTACAGTCCTTGGAAAGCTCCAAGTATTCCACAAATACCCATTTCCACATCTTGCTGTCTGCATTACAGGCACAAAGACCATCATATATTCTCTACTCTTAACATTTAATTAATCTCCTTTCCATTACGACAACGTTTTTTATCTGAGAACTAACCAAAACCAGTTTTTTACTTAAAACACAAAATTAAAAACAAGTTGTCAGACACCTAAAATGCTCTGAAAAAAAAATAAAAAGAAGGCTTACCATCTGTAATTTGATGATTCGTAAGAAATCAGTGAATAACAGTCAACAACCTGAAAAGCTGCAGGCTCTGTTAATAAGGAATTGCTAACTTAAAATAACAGCTGTGTGTTTATCCCATCTAAGGATACTTAGTGTTAACAGCAGTCACACAGCAAAAAGAACCAAATATTCTATGTTATCAACAATATAGGCACATTAAAATTTGTATATAATTTTTAAATGTATTTTTGTGTCTGCTTCTAACAACGCTATATATATGAGTATTTTAATTGGTTTTAAAATTTGAATATATATTGTAAAAAGCATAATACAGTTTTTGTGGGGAGCAAAAGAACTTCTGGTTTTAATTACTGTATCACAATTAAATTACCTAATGTACATAAGATCTGCAAAGTCTTGGAAACAATAGTGGGTGGTGTTTCCTGGAATAGGGCAAGATGTCTTATGACTGGGAAGCAACACACACCACCTCATTTTAATGTTAAGTCACACAGTTCAATCCACACAGTCAGGCAAGAATTAAGAACAGGAAACAGAAGGACTTCTTGTCAGGGTAACTATTCAGAGAATGGAAAAGTTAATTTAGTAGCCCTAGACAAATAGTTAAAAGTAGTTGAAGTCAATTATATTTGTTTCTACAAAATAGGGTATCTATTGCTTAGGTTAAGCAAGACCACAGAAAACATAAATAATTGATTTTAACACTGGTTTTAAGATTACCTATTTCAAGAGTACACAACACAACACTGCAACACATTCTGAAAATTAGTTCAGAAAATAAAAAAAATCTTTAACCATTTAACCTGATTATAGGGAAGTTACAGTACTTAAATGAATGTATGCATACGTACTGCATTTAGAGACACAAAGTAAGTATCAAATACGAGTCTTCCAAAACTGAAATCCATTTCGTACTGAGACACAAAAAAACAATGTGCTAGGACACATTATCCATGCTTTTTTTACTGTTTTGTGTATGATATAAAAAACTACAGCTTAAACAAGTCTTGCATAGTTTACACCCACTTGTATTTTTAAAGGTTCATTCCTAGTTAATCTAGAAAAAGTAATCTAATTCATATTCTATTTCCAGCAGGCATAGATAGAACCAATTTTCAATTATTCCTGTCGTGAGACTCTGAAAGGGAAACTCAAAAATGTTCCCAAAGCAGTCATAAATTAAAATGATTGCCCAATGCTGCACAACATCGTACTAAACTTTAAAATAGTGTTGTACATTAATCACTTAGTGGATAAATGTAAATGGTTGCATTTTCAATCAGTGCACCAATTAGCACTGTCAATTCAAAAGTGCAGAAATCTGTTCTACAAGATAGAGTGCATTAGAACAGTCCACTTTCACAAAATAAAAAGTCAGAAGTGTACATTATAAATTGCTGAAGTTCTTACTGTATCTGTAATTAAATTATGATTTTTTTATCAGTTTCTCAACACAGCTTAATATTTATTTGCCTTGCATTATATGACTTCTCTTGCATGTGATATGTATGAGAAACAGGTTCTGTAGATCACAATGGAGCTTGTGAAATTGTGCAGCTACTAAGTTCACCAAAATTGCTACCGTTCAGTCAAGATACTCTCCTTAGTTTATCTTAAAAATCACAAAGGATGAGTCAGTTTTCAAAGTTCAAGGCAGGCTTGAACCATATTGCTCTGTATGTGAAGTCAATAGCAAAACTTCCCTTGGCTTCGTTGTAAGATTTTTCGACTTGTTCAAAAGTGGTTTTGTGTGTTTATTACTAAACATGATTTCAACATAGTTTAGACTTGTTCAACACAGTTATAAGCTACATTGCGTCTAAGAACAGAAAGCAGCAACATGTGAACAAGCTGTCTAAATCCAACAATAAGCACTATTATTTTTAAGGCAAATTTTTTAAAAACCTCGGTTTATGGTAGATAGTTACTAACTTACATAAAAATTGTTGACAAGCATGAATAGAAGGGTTACGGTCAGATCTACTTCTAGAGATTTAGGCGCTGGGCAGTCCTACCATGCCCAAACAGAAACTTCAGTATGATACATATTCTATATTAGTGAGTAAATGCAAGAATTAGAAAAATTCTTCATCTCTTCCTAGCAGTAAAAATCACTAGAATTGTGAGCATAAATTACTTCTTCAAAAAGGAAGACAGAAATGGGAACAACATTGTCCAGTAGGATGTTTGAGAAAAAAAAAAAGAAAAAAAAATGGAACAGTAATTCTTTTTTAAAACTGACAAACGGAAACATCAGCTTTGCTACAGAGGTAAACAGTAGGTCTGTCAGACCAGAGATATCTCTAATAATTATCAAGCTGAAATTTAGCAAAAAGTAGCTTTTTTGGTTTTGTGTTTTGTTTTGGTTTTTTTTTTTCCTACGTGTGTCAACACAGTCCCCAATTTCAGACGTAGTATTCATGAATAATTGATGTGGATAATACTGGTCTTCTAATATCATGTTCTGTACTTAAAACCAAGTTAGAAATTTTCTGAATGTTTATCCATCTGCAAAATTAGTGGTTGTTTCTACTCTAGTAAAACCATTTACCCTTCCATGCCATCAACTCCATTCAAATCCATTAATTAAGAAGTTTTCAGATTTTTTTTTTAAATATATTAAAAAAATTAAACAATACAATCAAGGGCAACTCTTTTTTTCTCCTAACGAAAAAGCATGGCTAAACACTTACGTTCAACATGAGATTTCAGTATAGTTCAAATATAAGTGATTAAAAGTGCAGGTTAGCGAGATACAAGAACGGAGCACAATGACAGATTTATGCGTGATATACAATGCCTGTGTGTACAATGCCTGTGAACTATTACACCTTCACTTAGAACTATAGAAAATGTTAGGTTAGGGACACCGGGAGGTCATTTACTGTAACCCCCACACCAAACAGGGCCAACAAAACCAGGCTCAGGCCCCACCCAGTTGAATTCTGAGTATCTCTAAGAATGAAGATCCACAACCTCTTTCTGTCCCTGGGCCAGCATTTGACAACCCTCATGATAAAAAAGAGAAACAAAACCAATACCAAACCCAAACGAAAAAGCACACAACCTTTTTCCTTATATCAAATGAGAATTTCCCACGCTACAACTGTCCTGTCACCATTTGCTTCCAGCGACAGTCTGGCTCTGTTCCCTCAGGCACTTCAAGAGGGCAGGAAGCTCTCGAGTCCTGCGCTCCCCAAACGAGGAGCAACATGCTGAGATGGAGGAAGACGGCTACTGAAGCACTGCGATGTCTGATGGCAAGACGGGCAGATCTGCGGGGGTAACGCAGCAGATTAAACCAGCTCTCCTCTAGTCAGCCCCAAACAGCGCGACGTCTCCTGAGCAGTCTATTGATGTCTGCTGCAACACAAGATTCTCTCTTGGGGTCTCGTTTAGTCAAGTGTCACAAAAACCAGTTTCCATGCAACTGTAAAGGAAATTCCTCCCATTTTAAACCTTCTCCTCGGCCTGTACTAATGTCACTGTCTTCACTCTCTGAAGATTTACTCCCACTTACAAGGAACCGGTTGCAAGCTCTGTAACTTCTTTTGACAAATCAAGAAACCAGTCAAGGCTAAAGGCATGAACATTTACCTCTTACATGTAAGTACCCAGTACCTCCTAGATGTTAGCTGTAAAATCACACACTGGTTGGTATATCAGATCAACTACTTTATTACTGTGCACTTAAATACTCTATCTGTAAACTAACAGTAAGAAACTAATGACTTTGTGTCCCGCTGCTTAAACTCCCCCTTTTGCTTTCCCACATTTGACAGCACTGCATGCTTAGAGAGACAGAGATTTTGTGTTCCAAGTGCAGCGCCCTTATTAGGTTTGGGGCATTATTTAAAAAAAAAAAATTAAATTAGATACAAGTGTGAAAGTGTGGAACGTAATCATTTTTAAAAGCAAACCTACTCCTCAGGATTCTATGAGGAGTTCTCTTAGAATTAAGGTGAAGACCTCACTGTTTGCATTGGTAATTTAAAGAAAAATTTTGACACTACATTCTTGTTAAACAGTAGAATTACAAATGTTTATGGCTAAAGTTTTTTTCTTCACAACAGCAGCTGAACCTTTTTGTTCAGCCTCATATAAATGAAGCCTGTATGACTTATAATTGGAGCTGTTTTGCAACATGCCCCTTTTCTTTAAGTTAACCTTGATCTTAATTAGAAACCAAATTTCAATACCTATTCAAAGATGTGACTTCCCTATAAACAATACCCTAACAAACACTATAGTAAATGAAACAATGGACAGGTATAATCTTACTTTTTTGACTACAAGGAAAAAAAATCAGTCAAAACAAACAGAAGGTTGTTTTAGTTAAGAGTAACAAGTCCAAACAAGCAAAGACAAACTCTCAATTTAAGATTATTTTCCTCCCAGCAGGAAAAAGAATATCTTTAAAGTCAAATGACATTTGATTTTTTTTGCTCAAAATATTTAAAATATCTAACACATTCAGTCAGGAAAATCCCCCAAAATACAACTTGCACACAGTAAAGGACTACTCCCTGATTGCTAAATATTTTTCTATTTCAGACAACTAAAACAAAGGCAGCATGTAAGCATACATGCTTCCAAAATCCAGCACTTATGACTTTTCAAAGAAGGTTTTACCTCTTCATTTTCAAAACACCACATACAATAGAGGCTTGAGTTTACATGTGCAAATATTTTCTAACGTGCTAGACTTTGGTCAGCATCTTATGTAACTTAGAGGTTTGCATTTGCACACAGCCAGAGGAGTATCTCAACAGCTGTCTAGATGCAAAATAAAAACAACCCCTCCAAAAAAATTTCATCTTTATACTACTTTCAGAAGGACCATACTGCCACAGCAATAATTCTGATTCACAGATAGTTAGCCAATTAACTAAAAAGCCAAAACAAACCAGAACAAGCCTTGATCACATCCCATCAGTCTGGAATTGCACACCTAGAAACACACTGTGGAAAAGAAAAGTGGAAGAGGGAGGGAAGCATTAGCTTCACGTTGGCTTGGATGCCTGTTCAACATCAGAGAAGGCGGCTTCTCTGGGAACACTAGCCAGATACAGCTATGAAAATTTTTCAGAACTTAACTGCAAGTCTTGCAAGTAAGTTTATTTTCCAGTTGTATGTCCTTACTTGGCTGATTTTTTAAAATTGCTTTCCTATGACTCTTACACACCCATGGAGACAAAGACAAGCAAGGGCTACTGTTTTGTTGAAGAGCTAGAAGATATCTGTAAAGGCATAAACACCTGAAATTCAAGCCAAATCCCTCCTCTTTTCTTCTCTTATTCAAATATTTGACAAATAACAACATCAGCAGTCAAAAAAATGCTAAGTCCCTTGTATCAACTAGCCACTCAGAGGGCAAGATAACCTGCTTCTTTCAGGTTTACTCTATGTGCCTAACATTTCCAGAGACTCACAATACGTTGTTTAAATCACGATACAACACTCTACAAACATGAAGCCATATCGGTTTGGCTGAAGGATTAACATCACCACCTCTGTTCAGATAACAGCAGCAAAAAAATGTCCAACGCAGCCCTACATATTAGCATAGTTTAGGAGCTAAGTGCATACAAAAGCCACTGTCCAAATTTGCACTTAGTGTTATTTTTACCCCACAGTTCAAATATATGGAGATGAGTATTTTAATACATCGGTATGAAATTTGACTGTTGAACTGAGGAAAAAAGCAGATTTAAGCCACTTCCAATACAACTTTTATATTTTGATCTTTTAAATCCCTTCCTTAGCAACAAAACACAACAAAGCATAAATACGAAGTTAATTTATTACCTACGTCTTCATTGCTTAAGTTTCTTCTTTTCTCTACTAGTCAGCTAACTGTGATTGAGGTCCATAAGAAACAGCATTAGTCAGTAGCCTAAAGCAGAAGTGGCAATATAGGGGTCCCATTTGCTGAAGGTACAGTTTTTCTTATTTATTTCTTCCTCTATCTGTGAAGAGGGGAATGTGAGAACACAATTACACTTGAGACATGATAACTGATGAAGTGCTAAGCGTAAGACAATGCAAACAAGAATCAAATTTTGTAATACCTGCATACTTGCTTATTAAGTTTGAATTTCTCTTATTTTCCCCAAGAGAAGTTTCGGGAGATAGCTGGGAAAAGTCTACTACACAAGCAAGAGCTTTCACAAAGCGAATTTCTGTCAAAATTCAATAATGTTAATTATGAACTAATTTATAACTTGAAGATGTTGACTGGCATTGAGAAACTTCAAGGAGTTTAAGATCTCAGAGGAGATTACTGCATGTGAAAATTCTGACAGATTTTGAGAAATAGCCCAGAGGCTTCACTTCTCAAATTCATCCTTCTGCTCCAAAAATACACAATAGTACTGTAAGCATCATATAAATACTTCAGATCTACTCTAATTCCCTTCCCACTTCAACACAGCAAATCATACGGAGCTGTAAAGATAGCTGCAAAAAAGGTATATTGTTTTCAATTAGTAACAGCACAAGCCCTTAAAATGGGACAATGACTGCACAGTAACTACACTAACTCAGCACATAAAAGAGGAATACCACTAAATACTGTCAAAGTCTAATTTAAGCATTTGAATGTTAATACAAATACCTAAATTAAATACAAATAACAGGAATAGGGAAACACTGGCTGCACTATGGAAAGAACTGCAGGATTAAATTAGCATTACAGTTACAATCATGGAAAGACCATGCCCAAAAACCTGACTATTATCGATGCATCACAGTAGTAAAGCTTGAATGAACACTCTTCAGATAGCCATAATCCCTCAGCAATTCTTTGTAAGAGAAAAAGGCTTGTGGTAGAAGGCTTTGTGCAAAAGACCCTCCAAAACCACACAATATTTGCATGGGAGTAACTTTAACGTAATTTGATTAGCAACAAGATCCTGTATATTAGTATGAAAAGATCCCTGCTACTTCCTAAAATTATAGATTGACATACACATTTCAGAACTAAAATGAAAACCAAAATATCATTTAATTCACCATGAATTTTTTGTTACATTATTGTCAGAATGTAACCGCCCATGTCAAATCACATATATGTGCATTTATAATTGGGCACAGAAAACAGAGCAATGCTGCAGCAGATGGTAAATAAGATCATTGGAAAAATACATCTCTTTGCTGGACTAAATTTAAATAGTTTAAATAAATTTAAAAAGAGAATGCATGGCCAGCTAAGAATATGCAGTTTCAGTGTCAGAAGCTTTCTGTTTTGTAACTAGAACTATCACAGAGGAACTAAAAATCAGCATTCAGTTTTGCTTTGCCTTTTTTTTTTTTTTTTTTTAAATAGGTTTACTTTTTTCTAGCCCTCCCCTTCTCCCTTCTCCCCCAGCTATCATGTTATCTGGTAACATTAGAAATCTACACCAACTTGAGTGTCTTAGTTATTCTGTGACAGCAGTCAGGCAAATACATGATTAAAATATCTTTAACTGTATCCTCTAGTTATCATAACTGGAAGAAAAAAGAGGAATAGTTGATTTAAGCTTTGCAGAAGTATAGCGTTATCCTAGGAAACCATAGTGCACTCCTCATGACGGCAAAGAATCAGATAAACAACATGCAAACAGGCTGAAGAGGCACAAGCTGCAGTCTACTTTCTCACTTCAAATTGCCCTTCAATTATGGTATAACATATCTATTAATTAGTAAGAACACAGTTTTGGTACATGCTACATTAAAATTACTTGTAATGCAAAAATCCACCCCCACATATGGCACAGAGAATACAGATGTAGCCTTAATGAAAGCACAGGAGAGCAATGCAGTTGCATTTAAACCAGTGGCAACTATCATGTTGTCGCTGGCCAACAGTACATTATACCCCTACCTACTATAACATGCATCACCTGAGAATGTGTCTGGGTGTAGACACTCTGGGGACACTTCTTATATTGAATACAAACTGCATCAAATAATAATAGGGAAAAAAAAAAAAAGAATTTTCAGATGTGGGGTCAAATTCTTAAAAGAGGTTAAAAAAAATAAGAATTCAGCACCCCGCTGAAGTTTACATGTGTGCTCACCAATCACTATTGTTAACTGGGTGAGACAAGGAAAACATTTTATTTCTCCAATCATAATCTACCAAAGAAAAGCTGAGAAGTATAAAAAGACAAAGACCTAAGAGTTTGAATAATAAGCAATGAAGACCGAAGAACAACCAGAATACATGCACATCAAAGACATGAATCCATGTACACTAAGACCACAACATCCTACCAGCAAGGCAACTGCAACTGATGAAATAAATCACACCTTGTAGAAAAGATTCTTCAAGGAAAAGCAAAGGCACCCATTTAAACCATTTCTTTTTCATTTGCTATATTGTCTATAATTAGTTCCTATGTAATAATCTGTACACAGAAAACAAGGAAAAAATGAAAAGAATGTGAACTAAATTAAATTTTCTAACTCACCAAAATTACAAAAATTAATAATTACATAAGTGTTGAAATGATTAAATATTATAACTGGTTAAACAAGTACATATTAAGATGTGATAGATGAGCTTCAGTGCATATCTATTTACAAATGAAATTAAAATATCTCATGAGCTATGAATAAAGGTCAGTAATCAATACAGCACTTAAGAACTTGGAGATGAACCAGAGTGCTTGTTCAGTTGGGTACAAGAACTTGCATTAGCAAAACATTGTTTTGGCTGAGATAACAGGCTGGATGCCTTGGGGAAGCATTAATACAGATTTGCAAGCTAAAGATTTTGTTTCCAACCTCATTGCTTTTGTATGACCTTGTCAATCCAGGAGCCAAGAGTGATTCCCCCTGCCCCGAGCCTGTGGTGTTGGTACCGGGTGGTTAACTCAGGGGGTTTTGTGCACAGTTTTCAGGACACCTAGCTATGTTATCTCCATGTTAGGCAGAAGTGATTATGTACAACTAGAATATTTGGAAAAATTCAGAATAACACTGTAAGGTGGCTCACTTGTTTCTGATGTCATCTTCATCTTGCCTTGGGAATTGCTGTTTTCCATTTTACTCCCAATTGTACTGTTTATCAGTTAAAATTTAAAAACGGTGGAAGCATGCTGAAATTAATTTTCATGACCTATGCTGAGGCAGTCTGTCACTCCAATTTAATCAATACCTATCTGCTGTAAGCAGTGTATGCTAGAAACAGCGCTCTCATTAAAGGCACTGCTCATAATATGAACTCAAGACCAATCCACATTCCACACACATGTGTTTCCAGAGTTGTGCTAACTGAGGGTGCTATCAGAACCTGGTTTCTTTCCTTAACACCAGCCCTTTTCACGTGTGTCTAGAAAGAGACTTCCCCGTCATTTTCTGAGATCTTTCTCTCCTTACAAGGTTTAACTCTAGGCAGTAAGTATTGACAAGAAGTTTTGGGGTTTATGTTTTTAATCAGTTTGGCTGCAACCTAAGTCTTGGTTCAGAAAGACTAGAATCCCACTCTGCCTTGCACAGAACAATAGTGAACTGAAACAGGACATCTGCTCCAAAGAACTTAGCTAAAAGACATAGACAAAAATTAGGAAGACATGAGAAACAGAGGTAGTTTTCCCAGTGTCATAGTACAGACTTAACCACTGGGCCACAGCCTACACTCTTTTCTTCTTGGAAAAATTTAATTCACATATCTTTACTGTGTATTTTAACTACTGTGTTAAACAAAAGGAACCTCCCTCTGTCCACTACCCCTAATACCTCTTAAAAATCCTGCTAAGTGAAGAGGGTTAGGAAAGGGGAGAGAGGAAGTCTTGTCACCATTACTCTAAATACCGAAGGTGCACTAATCCTCAATTTACAAGAGTTGAAGAAGCCTTGCACGGGCCACAGTGAACCAAAGCCATGCCAAATATTTACTGAAACAGAAATACCTCTAGTTATAACGGAGAATGCTCCGGTTATTGAGTATGTAGTCATATAAGCCATTTTCTGTCTTCAAAAGTACATCCTTTACGGGTCATACACGAGTGCTCAGTCACTCTGTATGGAAGCCTACTGTGAAGTTACCCGGGAGTTCCAGCTGACAAACTTTAAATAAGAACCCTTCTGCTCTCTTCCATAAGAGGGAACCGATAAACATCTGGTCTTTGGAAATTGCTTTGTGATGTTTGGATTTTGTACCAGCAAACTACTCTCACACACTGCGGTATATTATCACATGATACTGTACTTTTCCAAGAAAAACCTAGTAAAATGAAAATACTTCATTACCATGAACTCTTGTTTCTTAAAAGTTACATAATTACTCTACAATCTCTTAGAAGATCTTATTTATTTTAGCTTTAATTATTCACTTCAATGAAAGGATTATTTAATAAAATAAATCTCTTCACTTTAAAAAAAACAAGTCTTTTTTTCTTCACTGTATGTATTTTGTTTACCACTTGCCAAACTGTTATTTCACATACGTGAAAAGAAAACTGGACTGAATACATATGAAATAAACTATTGGCAAAGGACGAGCCAGGGCTTGCCATTGAGAAGATTAGATTCACAAGAAACGCCTTTTATTTTTTCCAAAATCAACAAACTTATTAAAAAAAAGCCCTCATAAAAAGAAAAAGAAAATATTTGTGTGAAAGGAGAAAGGATTTTTCAGGTAACTCTGAATTTCCAAGTTACTTAAGTTACTCTCAAAAGACTTACACATTTCACCTGTATGTTCACTAGAACACTGGGGTTCACTACACTGCGTAAAGACAGAAAATCATGAAGTAATTCAAGTCCATATTCCTCACTTGTTTAGCAAGACTAAGACTTTCTGATTACACCAATTCCGATCAGGTTTTGTGGAAAGAGCACTTAAATTCTGCAGCTTTCATTAATTTTTATTCCATCTTGCTTAGTCCATAGCCTACAATATAATCTGTTTCAATCAATAGGAACATTGTATTTCCTTAATTTGAGAGGTCAAGAGAAAGAATGTATTAAAAAGCAAAGTTCTGACATACTGTATGCATGACTCACTGCAGACTAATAGTTAAAGACAGGAATTTGTTGTACAGTGTTTGTGTCTCTAGTTCTCAGCTGCGGGTGAAAATTGGTTTTAGCCAAATAAATGCTTGTAAAATTTTAAATAAAATTATTTCATTAGGCAGCCTCATCTCGCCAAACCTCCCCAGATTCAGTTCCCAGGGAAGTTTTCTAGCTGCAGATTTTCTAAAACAAGTCTCAAAGATGGGGTCTTAGCAGATAGGGCAGACACAAGTTAGGGAAAAAAGGTAAAGCTGCTACGTAACTTCACTGTTCTAAAGAAATATTTTCTACAGTTTATTGTATTTATCATGTATATACTTTACATTATCAGTAATGTACTGCCAAGAATCAGATTAAATTATACCATCAGCTATTTCATGCTATTCCTTGTCCATAACAGTTCAATTATGCAGCTAAAACAGGTTTGTATTTCTTTCCACTCTGCAACAGCCAAAATACATAAGTGACGCACACCCCTATGAAATACTCACTTTTAAAATAATTTTGAAACTAGTAATTTTCTCAGAGTTTTTCAAAACTTTACAGGTGGAAAAACAATGAAAGTGGGATTGAACTCCCTGACAAAAAAGATACATGAGCAGAAACAAAACTTGGACTGGGTTCAAGGATCCCCGATTGCTCCTTTTCTGCTAGAAATACACATTCCTTCCTAAACCCAAAACAAAAATAAAAGATGGGAGAAGATGTATGACAAATGAAACTGTCCTCTTATCCCTGCCACAATCACAAATTTTGGTTCAAACATAGCTATTATGCAGAAAGTCACACTTCCACAACAGAGCACAGAATACTGTCAAGATTAGAATGATTAAACGTCTTATTAGCAGAAATTGTTGCCTTTCAACTCTGTTTTTTCCTCACTCTTAGTAGCTCTCAGAAGATCCTGGCAGGTATAAACACGCTCTCTTTTAATTACAGAACTGGATTACTGTTGTAACTGATTCCCAGTTTCAGCAAATTATAATCAAGTACCCATTGTGCATAACAATCATTTAATGGCCAAAAAACCATAATAAAGCTTTAATGAAGAAAGCTGGAAACTTGCCAGAATTTTATGGCAGTGCACTCAAAAAGAGAGAGTTACAGTCTCTATTTAAGATTAAGAGAACCTTTTAATCCAGATGGCCAGAATTAAACAAGGCAGTGCAGGAAAATTTTGATCAAAAGCTAGTACAACATGAAAGTACCAAAATTCCCCCAGTAAACCACTGCTAATTATTTCAAACAGAGGTTGCATGTTCATTTTGTACTACGAAGAACTTTGAGGAAAATACAATATGAATGTGTTGCTTTCTCTGTGATAATTCACTTATCCACTGACTTTTTTGACAGAAGCGCAGAACGGTTTAGCAGCAAGAAATCTATGTGCCGGCATTTATTTGGGGAAATATTTGGACAGTTACATGATAAAATTTTAAAGGCATTTACAAAATTGATTACAAATTATTTCAGATTACTATACACGTAGTTTTAAGATACAGCTGAGTAAACTGCTGCAACAGAAACTTGAAAAGGTCCTTAGTTTCTGTATTGTATTCATAATATAGATGACATCCAACTTTCAATTTGCTCTCCTCTCCTTTAATCCACTTGGAACTGCTGACACACTACTTAGTAATATAAGCTTTCCCCGATTCATCTCCCGGTCAGCAGAGAGGATGTGAGATCTCCTATTTTGCATAACCCCGTTACGAAGGGACTGCTCATCATTACAGACCTGTCGGTGGATGCATGTGAACAGGGCGCTTACTGTACGGCTCCTGACAGCATTACAGCCCATGAGTCGGAACAGTATCATCTGGTATCAAGGACATTTATAGCCAGTAAATTGTTGAGTATTTCTAAATCCCCAAACCTAAAGTTATTCTTCAGCAACTAAAAAGTAAAAAATATAATTTTTTAATAGAGCAATATAGCAGTAAGAGGTTTTGGGGTTTAATAGCCCTTTATTCTGCTTCTGGGAGTTTTATACACACATCAGAGTGGAGAAGTACACAGAGAGATGATTTCTCAACTCCCCTATAATACAAATTCTTACCTTTTAAAAGGTTTTTTATGTTCATGAAATCAAACCTCTGTAATGTTTGCTAATGAATTAGAAATCACGGAGTCCAGTCAAGCCTGAATTTACACAAAACCAGCAGCATTTTACCCTCCTAAAAACACCTAAACAAGAACCCATTTTGTACATCTACTTATTCTTATTCTGATGCTTACACCCATTCCTTTGATCTTGTTGCTGAGGCCAAGTCAGTGCTGAACC
>NW_010532300.1:0-14872 GCF_000687285.1 Phaethon lepturus | reverse complement strand
ATCACTCTGTCACACATTTAGGAATACTTACTCAGACTGAAAAAAAAAAGGAACCCTTGTAAGGATCATTGCAACAGAGACAGTGGGCAAATCCCAGTGTCTACAGAGTAGTGCTGCTTCACAGCATCTTGTTCCATTCCTTAGCCCCGTGAACATCGGTGCGTGAGCTGTCATTTCTGTGTTCTGATGCTATCCCTGCGCTGTTTTGGAGAACCAAGAAGTAATCCGCTTTTTGACAGAGTGACTTTTTGCTCTTACTCAGGATAGTTTTAGTTGGAAGGATATCGCTGTATCTTTGATTTGCATTTTTCCATTTTCTAGTTTTCTGATGGCAGTAACCTCTGAAAGCCTTGCAGGCTCCCCTCAGTGAAAAAGAACCTGCAAAATCTGATCAGTCTATGTCCATATTTATGCTTTAAACTTCTGTTATTCATGTGCAAATACAGAGGGTGGCTTTAGTTATCTCTGTTAACCCATCTCCTGCTCCCAGCCACAGAACTAGGTCTACTTACATGCCCAGGGCAGCACAGCACTGCAATGTTTCTCAATTCTACCTAACTGATCAGAGTTGAGAAAAACTTGCTGAGAACATAAGTGATATACACAGGTTTGACAGAAGAGTGGAAACTAAGGCTGAAACATCTGTCTGAAACCCCAGGGAACAGGTTCATACTGGCTGCGTAACATTTTTCCATTTCTAAATGTTAGAATATTCCCTGTGAGTTCACTCAGGGTTAACGAAATATTATTGACATGAATCAAAATCAGAAAAAAATATTGCAGAAACTGAACATGATCTGAATTAAAAGTTGTACTTCTGGTGATAACAGGTTCTCATGGATTATTTGCAGATAGAGCAGTAGAAAGTAAATCTTGTCCAACAGCAACAATGAGAGCTTTTATAGGCATGCAACTGCTATCCCCTTGGGGCAATGTGCAATCCAATGATGTTCATTTCCCCTTACCCCCAATTTTTCAAACAAAACTCTTCTGCAATATCAACAACATTAGGGTTTCTGCTGTACCAAGAGCTGCTGCTGTCACATTAATGGTGTATTGGTTTATTGTGCCAGTAGAATACAAACTCTCACTTGCAATAGTTTACACACAGGACAGGAAAAGCCAATACCAATGTAACTATTATTATGGTCAACTATTCACCAAAACCAGCCCTGAAACAAGCAAGGAAAGCAAAACAAAACAAAAATCATGTGCGAAATCTATTAATGAAAAATACAGAAGGAAAAACCAGTTGAGGAAAAAGAGATCAAAATAGCCTAAATAATTGCAAAATGTAAAAAGAAATAGAAAGACAGCAGCTGGCCTAGGTAACTGAACTGAAGAGCCAGAATTCTGGCTCTTCCTCCAGAACCCACGGAAATCAATGAAATAATGTCGTACTTAGTCCTGTATCTGCTCTTGCTAATTGGAACAGCATTGACTCATGCTCCAAAGCTCTACTCTCTTTGCTGCTACAAGAGAATTCTTAGTATAATTAAGTTAAAAATTACAAAATACCATACTGAAATAAACATCGGAGAACAAATTATTATAAAATACACATAAAAACGTCCCCCCAAATCAATGTATTGTTTATTTGTGGAATGCTTGCAATTGTTTTTTAAGGGAGTCATAAAAATTCCTCTCTCTCCAGGACTCCATTCATGAGAGCAATGAATTTCCAGAGGACCTGATTTTTTTATACAACTCAAGAGAAATATTTTTGGACACAAATTTTAAAAAATGTTTCTAAACTAATCGTTTTATTCTATAAAATGAACAAAGACTTGCCTACAATGTAAACAATGAAAAAAAGAAAACCCGAACACAAGTCTTGTAACCTAAACACAATACCCATTGTCTAGACTTCCCTATTTCTATGAAGAACATCTGATTTTCATTTTGGATTAGAACATTCTGGTAAAATTACTAATATACTGGGATTTAATTTAATTTAATCGCAAAATTTCAAGATTAACAACCTCAGCTATGCTCTGATCAGTGCTTCCTAAGTGAGAATTCACATTTTGACTCTGGAAACAACAATTAAAATCGCATGTTGAATCCTAGTTGAAGTAAGTTTTTATGCTCTCGGAGCAAACAGTTGTTCTCATCAGAAAAAACACCATATAAAACTCAGATCAATAGGCAGCTTTTGGCACTGCTTAGCCAAGGAAAATTTGGCTAGGGACTTGATATCTTTGGAATTCCAGGAACTTCCAGTATTCTTCTGTGAAGAGATACTCAATTGCCAGCAATAAAAACTAGACCTAAAATGTTGACGGTACGAACAATAATGACAAACTTCTCTGGTATTTCACTTGCTTGGCTATTCCGTTCAGCGTATAAAGATGCGGAGTGATCGGAGTTGAACATATGAACAGGCAGTAACAGAAGGGGCTCCTCCTCCTTTTTGTTTGTGTGTGGGAAGGTGAAAACGTGTATGGGAATTGTTAGTAATGTCAACATGCTCCAGCTTGTAACAAAAGAACAAAACATGCGACCCAAGAGGCCGACAACAGTTTTAATACAAAAGACTCCATAACTGCAACACAACAGATTTAGTCCAGCTTTTTCATATGCTCCACTCTTTTCATAGAATTCTAGTGAAATAATAGCATTTTTAGGAGACACACACAAAATATGAAGTTAAAAAAAACTCCAGTAAGAAGTACAGAAAGCCTTAATACAAAATCTTGGACAGAAAATATATGGGCCAGAAACAGATGGACTGACTCATGTCTGAACCCACTATTAGCGAGGGCAGATATCTACTCTTGACAATGCATATATAACATTTTTAAAAGAAGACAGTGTTTGCTCTGCATCTAAGGCAGTTAGTATCATTATGTCAACAGCCTTAATTTTCCTTAGGAACCCATGAAAATGACATTGGATCAAATACTAGTCTCAGGCAGGAATAAATAAGATAAAGAAAAAAAAGGGGAAACAAAGCTTTTTCTATGCGAGTTTCAGTGTTTAAAATGTAACTTTTGATGTTTAATCGTGAAATCTAGGAAGTAACAGGACTTGGCAACATATGTATATTAGAATAACACTCTGGGCACAAACTGTCCCACAGGTGAGGGAGGCTGCTGACAAGGGGCAATGGACTGAAAGAGTATTTCCCCCAAATGACTGTTAAATTACACCTGATACTTACGAGTCAAGAAAAACAGGTACTGACACTTTCTTATTGCTCAACGGGAATACGACTATTGGAAGATGCATGTTTGAACAGGAAGAATGGGAAATCAACCAGACTACTAAACTGACTTTACAGGTAAAAAAGGATCAACACCGAGGCAAGGCAATCGTGCTGTGAATCCAGAACACCGCATACATGCCATCTCACACGCAGAGCAACTAAAGAAAACAGATGAAAGACCAATGCAATACTTGATCCTAATCTGAAGTACCAGGCTTTGTAAAGAACAAACTTAAATATTTAAATACAAACAAAAATAAATTTAAATATAAACCAGGTAACAGCTTCACAGTAATTACTAATGTAATTAATTTAAGTTTACAAGCAGTTATTGAAAATGAAAGGTTTTGCAAGCATGAATACAATAAATGAGACTTTACTCACCCAGATTATTGTGAAAGAAAAAAAAAGATGGAAGAAAAATTGAGTTCTTTTTAACACGACAATCTGCTCAGGAAAGGTGCAAGAAAGAACCGTTTATGAACAGCATTTTTGTATGGCATTCTGATAGAAAACGAAGTCCATTATTGAAAAGTAAATTGTTTAGAAGTATTCCTGTGTCAACTTACTACTACTATTATAATAAAATAATACAAATATAACAGGAATCTAGAACGATTTATTCAGAGAGTTTACTATTAAATAACATGAAGTAATTGTGTAAATCTGGAATTTGAAAGGACTAACGTTTTATTTCAAATCATGCAGATGATGCACACTTAAAACATACAGGTTATACAAAGTAGATATTCAAAGCTAATGCAAACAGGTGTGAAATACAGAAATTACGGATGACATAGGACAAGAGAAGAAGTGTTACGATACAGTTAAACACAAAGTAAACTACATATTGGATTGAAGTAAATGAATGAGATGGCAGAATCGCATCGCTAAAATGACGGTGACAATACATCTTAGAAAACTAAAGCAATAATGAGAAAATTTTAAAAATAGCGGGAACAGAAGGTTTAAACAAAACTATATTGGAATAGGACTGGGGCATTTTATAGTAAACTGGAAAAGCACAATAGAAGGATGAGACGTTTTGAATACTTAAAAGAAAACATTTGTGGCCAATGAATGAAATAGTTCCATCTTCCAACAACAAAAAAAGTCACAGCAAAAGGCAAACTAGGAAAGTATTTAAGAGAAAAAAAATCATAATAGTGGTTCTCATAGTAACAACATCTGTGACTATGGCAATATCAGCACAAGGGAAAGAATAAGAGCTGTCTTTGTCCAAACAGTTTTAAAAATACCTTTGGGTGGGATACAGTGAGAAAAGTTAGCTGAAAGCTTGCAAGACAAGATAAATCCCAGCTGTTGTTTTTTGTGGACTAACAGATTTTTCCTAACTGCCACTAACATAGAATATTGGTAGGAGATCATGTCTATTCTTCCCTTCCGTGCTCCATCCCTAAAGACATACAGACTGTGAGCATTTTAGGATTTTGAATCTGTGATGCCCTGTATACATGGAACAAGAAAGTAAAAGTTAATATATTCCAACGCAATTTGGAACATAGGTTTTGCAAGTCAGCATGCAACCCTGCAGACCAGAAAACACTTTCCACACGGTTGGTTCTGTAGACACTCCTTTACCCTCTAAATGATAAGGCATATGAATTTCCAACACAAAGTGTCCAGGCTAGCCAGGTGGGTTGGCCTGTTTTTTAAACAGCGCTCCTGCAGTTCTGAATGATCCTCCTCTATGCTCCTCTACCTACTTACGTTTACTGTGAGTATAAATACAAACACTGCACCCGTGCATCTCAAAGGGATTACACCGCACAGTGTATTAGACCAGTCATTTGGGCAGGTTGTGACAGAAACCACGCTTGTCTTTTCATTACATAAAAAAATAAACCCAAATAACGTACTGTTAACAGGAGTTAATACATCACTTTCAAATACTACGGCATATGTTAAGCACGTCACCCTAAGAAACTATACAATATGCACCTGGATTCTTTTTTACTCTGTCTTTGCTCTATCTACCCAGGGATTCATTCCACAGTCGTAAGAGCTATACTTCAAAAGGTACAAAAGACAACATATATGAAAAATTATGGGTTTTATTCTGCAGGGGAATGAGTTAGTAATGTTGAGAGCTTAATTTAGTAATCAGACACTATTTGAAGAGGAAAAAAACCAACTGATCATGGAATAGTTAGATGAGGAACCTATTCCAGCTTTTGATGTAGTTTTGTCCCAAATTCAAAGTTGAAAAGACTGGGAAAGAACTTTTCCAATTTACTGAAATCCAATCTCACACTGGATTTCATCCAGGTCTGTACCTCAAAGGCAAAAGGGACTTAGTCATATTTTTACATAACTAAATTCCTGAGTCACATTACAGAGGGATAGTCAAATGAAACTCAAGAACAATTTCTGCCATTAAATATTTTCTTTTTATAGTATTGCTTGTAAGAAACAAATGCTGTAAGACTATTTTAAAAAACTTAAAAGCCTTTCATCATCGGTTATTGCTCATTTCTCTTTCAGATTTACAAACACATTAATACACATAACACAAATTCTGCATCATGGTAACAAGAGCAAAAGATGACTGCTCAGCTAACTTTAAGAACCCAATAGATAATTTGTAATTAAACAGCTGTTAAAATAATAACTGCTTGGAAACATCTCTGCAGTACTACAGAATTCATATAATGGAATGGAATGCAGCTGTCTAGAAAAAGTTACTGGATATCACACTAGTCTCTGAGCTGGGTTAATGAAGCAATGTTAAAATGTAGCCAATTTTATACAGCTGAGATTAATGGAATGATCAAATTGACATGATATGCATTCACTGAACTCTGAATTCACATTAAAAGAGACCTTGCTGCAGACCAGCACACCGCAGTGCTGTTACGAATTTATATTTCATCATCTTTTCTAATTACACTAACCGTGACTAAATTTTGGAGAAGTTGCAGAAAAAAGCCAAATTTAAGTCCTTTGTTTCTAAAGCCGCGTTCCTCCGCTTCCTCTTTGCCTGAGGCTTGCAGCCTCTGTTCTTCTAAACTGCTCTATGCCCCTCTTAAACTCAGAACATGTAAAACTAACTCGCTCAGCCTACCTAGTATCTCAGCAAGCTCCAGGCCCCTTTCAAACCACAACAGTTGTCGACCCCTCTGTCCCCAGGACAGCACAGCTTGGATTTCTGATGGTACTCAGGTACACATGACCAGTGCACTGGCAGTGCCCTCGCCCACCCTCGTGCTTCCTCCTTACGTCTCTGCAGATACTGACTGCTCTCACCATTTTTAGTCTCCAAGACCCAGACCGTAGACACCTCCTCCACAAACGCAAGAGAGCGTTTCCTCTCTCACGTGCATAGAAAGAGTCAGTTAAGAAATAGGCTGAGATTGATGTCTCAATCATGTCCATTCTGATGCACGCAACTCCAGTTATAAAGAACATTAGTTTCATTTCTCTGTGTAAATGCTCAATTTATTCCTTTCTGTAAATTACCTAGGAATTTTGAGACAAAGAATACTACAATAAAATCCATCATTCGCTCAGCGTCAATTAAGAGCTGTCAAACCTGCTGATTCATTTCATCAGCATTTATTGTGCTTCATTAATTCTAGATCTAAATGTTTTCAACAAAATAATGAAGTTATATATAACTCAAAGCAGCAGCACCTATAAATCCTTCAAGCCGTTGGCAACTTCTTTAATCCAAAGTAATCATGTTTCCTTGTATAACAAGTCTTGTGATGTCTGTAATATCATCTCACTATAGTAACAACACTCTTAATGTTATAGCTCTCTTGCATGCCTGAAGTATTAATCAGATCCCATATTTAAATAAGAAATTAGAGTTCTCTTGATACTCTTCCTGAAACAGATATGCTAATCAGACACCACCAACCCCCAATTTAAAAAAAAAAAAAAAAGTACAATAAAGATCCGGACTGTGAATTGTTTTTGATACTGGCGACAAACATTACAGCTTTCTGGTTATTGCTTTACTCTATTACCTCATCCTTTCACATTAAAATAATGTTTCTAAATAGGCAGTCTATTCTATAAGCAATTTTCTCTGCAACAAGTTCTTTCCTTTTGCTTTTAAGCAGAGGAGAGTAAAGAAAAATCCCACTTTCCAATCAGCATGAAGGATACCAGATTTTATGCTAGAGCCAGTGAACATCATTCTCCTTGGAAAGCAAAAGGCTCAATCATCACTGTATTTATTCTTCCATTTAGAAATTTCTTCAAGAAAACAAATTTTCTCTTCCGTAAGCGAGCTTAAATTCTAACAGTTTTCCAAATATACTAACCTTTTACTAGTATTGTCCTGAAAACTCATGTAGCACCCTCCACCAGCTATTTCTTATGAGAATGTTGTTATTAATGCCACTTTATAAAAAGTGATGATTTTTTTAATGACCAACCTTGCTTGAGTTCAACCTCACTTAGCAAAGAAATGTTTATGACCTTTATGCCTCAATTTAACTAAAAATATATTTAACAGCAAGTATTACCTCCTTTTCCCAAATCTCCCATAACCATCTCTAATTTCCACTGTATAAAAAGAAAATTCAGTCAGCTCCTTGAACTTTATCAACATGTTTCAGCTATAACCAAGATTTTACTTTGTTGACTAATCAAAATATGTAGATTTATGCTTGCAGATTATATTAAACACACATTAAACAATATTAAATTACATATTAAATGCATTAAACAATTTGATTCAAATTCTAAACTCCAGATTAAATCCAGAAAGCAGAAATATCAAAAAAGTAGCCCCAACCAACAGAAAGCCCGTAATTCCAAGAAAGGCAGGGTTTAAAGTATTTCATTACCCACCTAAACACATGAGCTTGTGTTTTACACTTTGGACTCAACCCAAGAGCTGCCCCCAGTTGATCTACCCCTCTCTTTGGGGAACCAAAGACAGCTGGAGAGGATGATGACTGTATCAATATCCATGAGTGCTGCTGTCATGAATGTGTGCTAGCACAATTGGACAAACTCACAGAGTAAATATAATTCAGTATAGAATTCTCTCATAGGAGCTTGCCTGTTCCATTGTTTCATCAGGGAAAATGTGAAGTATTGTGAAAGCAACAAGAAAGCCTGGCTGTTCTTTAGCGTACTGTCATGACTGCCTATAATGATGAAGTTAAAACAGACCGCCCGGCAGTCATTCACATATGAAAGCTACATTAAAGAGCTAGATGCTCTTTAATTCTTTATCTGAATGAACCTCAGTCATATAGCCTCCACAATTCTTTTCAGTATTTCTTACACTGAGCCAAACCCATGCAAAGAGGCTTCCTTTTGGAGGTTGAAAATAATATTGCATTTGTCCCTTCTTCATTCATTATCTTTTTTAAGTCTACTAAGAATTAAAATCAAGCCTCCATGTCATGACCGTTTGTCCCTGAAAACATGTACAAGATATCATATTTTATTAGATATAAGACTATTTGCCTGTGGAGAAAGAGATTAAACTCGTTTCAGTGATTGATATACTCTACCTGCCAACTCTGTTCTTTCAAAAATGCAAGTACAGTAATCATAGGTACAGCAGTACAGCGCAGTATTACCACTATTTTGGTATGCACCATGTGTGGCGGAGGCCGATCCAGAGATTAGAACATATAAATCACTCACCCAAGAAGAAAAAAGTCTACACAATTGCCAACTAAGACAACTAATATGAAATGCATGTTTTTACAAGGGCTATTCAAAGAAATAGTATTTGTGGGAAGAATGAGTCATAGGATAGCAAACTTCATATACTACAGTTACTCAAAGCGAGAAGACAAAGGGAATTAGAACTTAGACGATTTTTTTTTAAATTACCAAGAAACATTAGCAAAACCAGCTGTTGCACTGTAATAGTTTTAAATAGCTTTGTTATGCCTTCATATTCTCTTCCAGTAGTAGTTTTCGCTTTTTCTTTTTAACTTGCATTTTGGGTTTGCTGTTGTTGGCACGCTGTCTCAGTAGACACTAGATAAATAAACTTTTCAACAACATAAACCCTTTTAAAACTGTATCTCTTAACCCCTGTCCCCTTGAGAAGCTGGAAAGTAGTTACTTAATTCTTTACAGGTTTACTTGTGCATCCGTACTCTATCTCTGTTACTTTTCTTTCTACTTTAGTTATAACAAAATTAATTAGCATCTTTGTAGTTATCTCCAGCTAAATCACAGTTCGTATCTTTTCCTTAACTACGTATTTTTTGTATTTCCTGATTAAACCACATAATTTCACACTTAACTTGCAGGGGATCAAATGCATTGTCAGGTAGGTTTGAGTCAGTACTTTAAAAATACAGAAATTTATTTCATGTATAGTAAGTATTTCAACAGAATCCATATTTTAAGATGACAAAGTACTCATGTGCTTGCACACATAGAACATTTCTCCAAAATTATTTCTATAATCTCACTGCTTTAAGTTCATTCCAAACAGACTAGTTTTACTATGTTTACTTTTGTGTTTTAACTGGAATAGAGTCAATTCCCTTCATCTTAATTTGCTCCGAAAGAGTCATGTGCCATTAAATAATAATTTTGTAACATTTTCACTTCAATAGTAAGACAACCTCTGCATGTATACCTTCATATGCAGAGGTTTCAGCGTAGCTGCTATGCACAGCCTTGAAGTCCCCTGAACTCACAGGGCTGAAACATAACATGGGTATGTGGTGCTTTAACAGAGGACAACGCTGACATGTATACCTAATTGAGATCATTTTGAAAAGGACTTTCATGGATAAGGACTATTTTTAATAAACTTATTTTATGAAAATTCTCTGAGTCTGATTTAGTTGTATTTTCACGCATTACATTGGTTTTATTTCTTTTACCTTACAAGAATCTCTCAGATCCCCCGCCTTGTTCTCAGGCTTTCTTTAAGTGGGCCCATACATATACACTGCTGGAACAGACGTGGGTTCTCCTTCTCCCTGTGATTTGAGGAGTGATTTCTCCAGCCCCATATTTTTTTTAGAGTTAATAATTGTTCCTTCCAAACCTCTGGCACCTGGTATACCTGCTTATTTTGAATGTTGTATTTGTTTAACATCTGCTGAAAGAGCAGACACTTGGCTCTGTGAGGCTGAACATGGGCAACTCACAGAATCACAGAACGACTGAGTTGGAAGGGACCTCGGGAGGTCATCTTGTCCAAGCCTCCTGCTCGTGCAGCATCACCTAGAGCACACTGGACAATGACCAGACAGCTTTTGAGTATCTCCAAGGATGGAGAGTTCACAACCCTTCCGGACAACCTGTTAATCTAAAGTCTCATATAGGTAACTCTTCTGCTGAAAACCAGTGATTACATGTGAAAGTTGATTTTCATTTTTCACATTGTCAAAGAGTATCAAAACGACCACCAAGGCCTAAGGACTTGCATTTGGCCTTCCTGCCTTCGGTGACAAAGTGCTAATGAGTTAAGAAAGTTAAAGACAAAACTAGTAGTATTGGCTTCACATATATTCTTACTCATGTTTTAGCCATGATTTTTACTTCATAGTAAGGTTTGCAGCTCAACCCAACTTTTTTAAGAGTAAGAGTATGTTGTTAGATTTCAAGGTCTAGCATTTTCCCCTTATCAAAGCCATTCATATTTATCCAGTAAAACTGCATTATTTTAAGGTTCCTGTGTAACAATTAAATGACTATAAAAATCATCATCACATCTATAGAATGACAAAATTTTTCCCCGCATATGAAAATAACACAACAAACTCAGTAACTCACAAGCTGCTCTTGCTTCATGAAACATTACATGTGAAGTACAGTTTCAGTGTCCGGGACTCAATACCTAAAGACTGCAACAACCCATCATTAATTTGAAGCACATTAATTAATTAGTATCTAGAGCGGGGTTTTTAAAGTTTGAGACACCAAGAAAACAGAAACTCATCCTAAAACTTGTTTTTTAAAACGTTATGTTGTCCAAACTTAAAAATAAAACCTTTTTCTCCGGGCAAAATTTTTATTATGTGCATAATACTATAGATTTTTTTTTAACATCTCTTCATGATGTAACTTTCATTTACAAGGAGATGACTTTCCATCAGTTTGCCCTTAAATCAAATAAGAGAAGTCACTGTTAAGGAAAACTTATCACTGAAGCAATCCTTATCTTTTCAGGCACAAATAGGCTAATCTTGGAATCAAAACTGGGTTTTAACTATGAAATTGGTCATTAATTTTTATCACCCCTAAGTTATCAGGTGGGCTCTCCAGCACTCCAGCCAATTCCATAAAAACAAGTATGCAGCATAGCAGATTTCAGCTACAAGCCAAGTTATAATGTTTTCAAGAAAAACATGTTTTAAAAAGGAAACTTCAGGAGGACTTGAACTAGAATAAGGCAAAGGAAATACCAGCACTTTGTTGAGATGTTCATTAAAGTGTAACTATTAGGAAAATACGCATAATCGAACAGAAAAAAAAACTCAGGCCAGTAAGAGGTAGGCTAGCACTAATTTTAAAAGCTATTTAAATCTGCCTGTTTTAGAAGTCTCTGCAAAACCAGTGTCAAATTTAGACAACAACCTTTGCCTTATAGTAGCAATATATAAATCATTTAAGAATCATGCTGGTAGAATTATTCCATATTTCAGAGAGAAACAAACCCCAAGACACTGTGAAAAATTTGAGAAGTAGTTTACAAAGAGTTTTCCATATGAGATTTCCACATAGGAGTAGGTCTTAACGTTGATGTCTTGTTATTAACATTTGTGATGCTTAATTTCCTCTGATTGTCATGTGAATGTGAATTAGCAATCACTGGCGTTAAAGAGAAGTTGTGGTAAACTTGCATGATTTTTCAACAACTCCTCACATTGTAATCAACTTCATATATTACCACTTACTAGTTCCACTGACATTTACAGGAAAATCAGTAGTTAACAAAGTTGGAAAAAAGCTACTACTGTTTGTACAAAAAGGTCTTGTAGTCAAAATTACATGTTGACAATAATAAAATACCAATGCACTTGGTATACGTGATAATTGACAGCACAAGTTCTCTTGCACAACTCTAACACGAATGCCCTAAGAGAAGTTTTAGAGACATTGCCAGAGGAAATATAGATTGTCAGAAGAATGCAAACACGATTAACAAATAAATACTCTTGCGGACAGCATTTAATGATCTACAAGAGAACAAGATTAAAAACTGGGGGGATGGAGTATATTCATACATAATACAGTAACTCAATTAACATTCAAACATTCAACAGTTTAGAGAATGCAGAAGCAGACTTGCCTCAAGAAATTCATTGCACCTTTGGGTAAGGCTACAACAGTATGTGTTTATTGAAATCTGCATCTGGTAGTAATTTGTCCAGCAGCAAACTTTTTTTCTTCTTTTACTTGAATGATCTACAGGGGCCCATATACTCTGCAAATGCTCGCTTGCACTAAGATGCACATTGTATAATTTATGTTCTTAATTATAAAACAAAGTTTATCAGCATGTTTGTCTGTGTTGTGTAATTTCTTATTCTTCACATGAGAATAATAGAATGCATCTTGAACAATCTATTCATTCTTCATTGTAACAAAATATATTGGAATGGAAGAGATTTAATCCCTAAATTATTTTACTTCTCCTTTCTTTACTGGAAAATTTTCCTTTAGAGAAAAAAAAGTCAACATAGTTTGAAAATCTTTCTAGAAGAGAATTACTCTCCTCCCTCTATCACCCCTGCTCCCTCCCTCCACAAAAAAGTGAATGTATGTTATAATCCTCATTTGCCAAATGTTGTTTTAGTAATGATGTACCTCATTCAAAATTGTGGCCTAGCCCAAAAGACAGTTTTGCTTTTATAAAGCCTCCTCTGCAAAAACTAGCTAGATATTTTGGAAAATGCAACTCTTGTCCTCAACACCAATCTAATCCAAATCCCACAGGGAAGGAAAACTGATTAGAGCAAGGGCAAAGAAAAAGTCAGCATCCTGGGAAAGGAAAGCAAGGGGGCTGAAAGCTCTACATCAAGAGGATCATAGTTTTGTCTTCAGATATGCACTTGCTCTCTCTACATTTTAAGCATTAATTCACGGACTTCAGTTTCTTGCTTACTGACTACCCTGTCTTCGCTAGAATTCCAGTAGAGGAACTGCTTTCTTCAGATAGTTACAGCTTTCTGAGGTTATTTAAAGAGTTATGAACACTGTGTTCCCTGTTACTACGCAAACTGATATAGTTCTTCTGGGCTTCCTTATAGCAAGACATCAAGAGTTAGGTTAGCAGAAAAAAGAGCTCAAACACACGGTAATTTTTAAGAGCACTTAGTCTTTGTAAGGTGTGACGCATCTAGATGTATCATTTGGCAGGGTCTCAAATGTAAAGGAGAGCCGGAAACTTTTTGGTACACCTTGTGCAAAAAGGGACAGCTGACAATTTCATAATCTCTTTTCCCACAAAGGGGAAGTGCAAGAAGATTTAGAAGAATTTAATTTTTGGGGCAGATACGTTCATCATTAAGCTGCCTTAACTTTCCCTGCCCTCCCCTTTACACAACTTGAATGTTAAGAAGCTTATGACTCATTACTTTTTTATTTGTGGGCATAAAAATGCTCTATTTCAGTAACACTAGTATTTGAAACATCAGACAAAGAAGCTGAGAGCAGAGGGACACATTAAGACATTCTTTCTACAGGAACAAGATCATAATCACTTGATAATTCTCCTTTTGGTTATCACATACCAATAAATAGTGCTTATAGAAAATCAGATCCCAATCACAGTTAAACAATTACTTTTATGTCATAGAACCATAAAATGATCCTCTAACCAGTGCAGATTACCAAAATGTTAGGAAGTTATTCCCCAAAAGTTTACTCCAGGGATTTTTAAACCTAAGTACTGTGAGACACAGAGTACTCCCACAAGGTTTTTATTTTTATCTATATGTTATTGTTGCTGTTTTCACCTCACAATGTGACTTCAGTGGCATTTAATTTTGTTAAATCTTATCAGGATTACAGTCAGATCTTGCTTATTTACGCTGCAAAGCAGGCACTGACAGGAATCAGGGACTACCTGAACCTTTAGAATTCAGAATTTAGAATTATTATTCTACCTGTAGAATTCCCACAAGGTTTTTATTTTTATCTATATGTTATTGTTGCTGTTTTCACCTCACAATGTGACTTCAGTGGCATTTAATTTTGTTAAATCTTATCAGGATTACAGTCAGATCTTGCTTATTTACGCTGCAAAGCAGGCACTGACAGGAATCAGGGACTACCTGAACCTTTGCAAACAGGACACTAGAGGTCTAGGTACTCCAGTCCTCTACACTTCTATCAGCTTGCTGTTGTCTAAACCCTTGGAGCCACGGAAAACCTGAATTCATCAAAAATACCAAATATTATTATGGTATTCAAAAGAGAAATACATGGTATATTGATTTAACGTAACAGGGATGTGAGGATTTGACAGCAGCACTGTTCAAAGGCCATGTGAACCAGCTAAAAATATCCTCTTTCAGACAATTGCAGGGGGATAGCAGAGGCAGGTGACGGGAAGATAGGTTTCAGTGAGCATTTAAATAAAACAAAACCAAAATCTGTACGGCATCTTTATGTTAAGGTGTCTGGGCAGCTCAATATTAGAATAATAAAAATAAATACAAATACTGTAGAATAATGTTGACAAATTACAATATA
>NW_010532299.1:0-3105 GCF_000687285.1 Phaethon lepturus | reverse complement strand
GGTCGAGCCGTGCAGAGTGATCCCAACAATCAATCACTACTGCTATTTCATATTGCATTTCAGACTGTAATTTTCTTCTTCTTCCTTCAAATCTTTCATGCTTCCAAAAAATATTTATTGACAAAAGAAAAAAAATAGCAGTCAGGTGGAAGAAAATGAGGACGTAATGAAATTGTATTTGGATTGTGATTGCAGCCATATATATCCAATGTTTACTTCCAAACTTTCTTACTACTAAGATGGCTCTGCCTGTCAAAGTACAGACTGATGCAAATAATGATAGAGTACAGATTAGTGTTACATTTGACTTGAGTGGAAAAGAGGGGTCATCCTGAATGTGCTAAGTTTTCTTTAATTTCCAAGTTTTCTTACATGTAAACTAGTATAGTCATACTGTATCTAATAGTTATTGTTTAGGCAAAATTTTCATTAATTTCACTGGGATTTCAGGCTTGGGCTGACAATCTGATAAGCAAATTATCTCTTTAGAATCCTACGGACCAGTCTTGCATGTTGAAATTGATCCTTGTGTTTGCAGGCTCCTTCTGTCTTCTGTAACACACTAGTGTTTTGAGCTTTTTACTTTTTTTTTTAACTGAAGAGTCATGGGGCTTTTTATGATGTGCGGCTGTATGAGTAATATGGAAGGTTTTTTGAAGCCTTTTGGTCTTGATGACTATTACTTCCCTGCTTGTTATAGTTTGAGAGTCTAAATTCTGATGCATGCTGTTCTTTCTAGAACTGCTGTGGTTTGTTATTTTCTCCTTTTATTTATAATACTGTTTTTAAGGGTGTGAGGTTTCAAAAGGCAACAATACTAATCAGATGACCTACTGTCACTGCTAATGCAGTTCCCCTTTACATGCTTTTGCCAGTTTCCTCTGTCCCCATGGTATGCCAGTTCAGCTCCCTGGGCTGGTGGGGAACTGGGTCAGCAGTGCTAGAGGGGGAAAATGGCTTCCTTGTGTGTGTTTAACAACAGTTCAACTAAGGAACAAGCGCAGCCATGAGGGAGAGCTGAGGCCATGCAGCCAAGCAGGGAATGAGGAGGGGACTATTTGCCTCTTGTGAGAGCAAGGGGGGGTGGGGGTTGTCATTTGTTTCATGAAATCTTACCCTAAATGAGCCTTGGGGCTCTGTTCCCTATAACGCCTCTGCAGCTCCTTTCCCTTGAAGTACTTGTTTGTTGTCTTTGGCCATAACAAGTCCACATTTAATAAAAATAACAAGGTTTAATGGATTTAAGTACTTTGTGCCTACATACCTTTCTTATAGAGAGATGTCTGAATATGTGTGAGTGTCTTGCAGTCAGGTCAGTAAATTAATTGAAATTGGTGTGGATGGTAATATTAAAATTTATTACTTTGCTTGTTTTTTTGTTTTGTTTTGTTCTTTTTTTTTAAAAAAATAGAACTAGTAAAATACATTCCCTCAGTATAATAAGGTTTCTGAGAAAGGTATTTGTAGGATTTGTTTATGCATTGTAAGTTTTATTCTTAGTTCCACTCCACGTGGATTTGGAGGAAAGAAGAGCAGTATTGTAAGCATATTTTTGTTCTCAGTTCTAATCATGCTCTTGTGGCTCTGTGGTGTTATTTCCTTAGATACTACATGTACTATTGCAACTAAGGTAAAATTTTTTTTAATAGAAAAGTAAGTATCATTCCTGATACACTTTGTTTCTTTTTTTTTTGATATCTTAATTGTTTTAGAATACATTTATAGTAATATTGCTGATAAGAGAAACAAAATTAGACATTCAGGCTAATAAGAATAATCAGTTTTAAACAAAAGGCAGAAAATTTTTTGCTGTCAGAAACCAGTTTGAAATTATGTTTGTTTTTCCATAAATAAATAATTTCCTTATGCCTCTCACAAGGACCAAACATTTTTCTTGTCAAAAGGACAACTGCAATTTGGGAATCAGGATAATATAATTTTAAATGCCTCCTTTTCTTAGTTTTTGTTTAAACTTTTAATATTTCAATTTTAGAATTTGCATTTCTTTCAAAAAATCTTTTTAGAAGTCTTTTGAAAAGTTTTAACAAAGGAGAAATTTGTCTGCTTTATGAATGTATATGAATGTCAACATATTTGACATTGTGTAGAATGCATATGCATATAGTGTTTGGATTTTTTTTTCTACTGGAGCTCTGCACATCTGATAACATTTACAGTTAATGTATGACTGCTTTATTGACATTCAGTTATCAGTTTTTTCCTACTGTAAACTTTTAAGAAGTCTAAGCTCCTTTAGTTCTTCATGTAATTAAACCTGTCGTGGTTTAGCCCCAGCCGGCAACTAAGCACCACGCAGCCGCTCGCTCACTCCCCCTCCCGCAGTGAGACGGGGAAGACAATTGGGAAAAAAAACTCATGGGTTGAGATAAACACGGTTTAATAGGACAGAAAGAAAGAAGGGAACAACAATAATACCAACAAAGGAATGTACAAGAACAAGTGATGCCCAATACAGCAATTGCTCACCACCCCGTGATCGACAGCCCGTCCCCGAGCAGCGATTTCCACCCCCCAGCCAACTCCAGTTTATGTACTGGGCATGACGTCGTATGGTAGGGAATATCTCTTTGGCCAATCTGGGTCAGCTGTCCCGGCTGTGTCCCCTCCCAGCTCCCTGTGCACCCCCAGCCTGCTTGCGGGCAGGCCAGCACAAGAAGCTGGACTGTCCTTGACTGCTCAGCAACAACCCAAAACATCAGCACATTATCAACAGTTTCTCATCCCAAATCCAAAACACAATCTCACACTAGCTTCTGTGAAGAAAACCAGCTCTATCCTGGCTGAAACCAGGACAGTAAAGTATTTTTAAATTAGATTTTTGTGGTTGTCAGAAATCTAAAGTAGCAATGTGAGGAAAGAAGTAAAGCTATCCAAGATAACTTACATAAAGAAATCTAGACGTAGGTCTCACATTTATGTATAAGTGCTTATACAGTCCTTATTATGAAAGGACTTTCTGTGTAGGTTTATCCTTTAGATAGATTACTTTTAGAAATTAATATACTAAAAAGTATGTGACTTGATTTGATAACAGTCTTGAAAAAGTCAGCAAACAGTCAGCAAAACTGCTACCATGGACTTCCG
>NW_010532298.1:6904-7532 GCF_000687285.1 Phaethon lepturus | reverse complement strand
GCTGGAGACTGACAACTAATGGTTAGTTTGCAAATAGCTGCATAAAAGATCGGAGGATAATGCTTGAGGGGCGGGGAAAGGAGAAGGAAGGGAGGGGAATGACTGGTAGTACTTAAAGAAAATTGATTCCTGTTTAATTTTTATTTAGTTCGATATTAATTCTCAACAATAGAGTTCTTCATGCAGAATTTCAACCGGCTTTCATGTGGTTTCAGGATCTGGTGGGGTGGCAGAAACTGAGGCTGTAATTAAGAGGGCCACACATTCACCTCAAACTTAAATTCTCCAGGCTTAATTCTCTTCTCAACCCAGGACAAATCAGAAAAATTTCATTTCCATTAATACATTTCCCAGCCGTGTGAATCTGAGGGAACAGCATGGCCCTTCAAGCCCTCCATCCCCCGTTAAGGAGAAGACGTTACGTGTGCCACAGCGTTACTGAGAATGGGAAATATGAGATCATGAGATCAAAGTGACGGAGCTTTGTCTTTTAAGTTTTTGAGAGAGAGAATAAGGAAAACAGAAAGAGAGCAACCCTTTTAATGAGAGCCTTTTAAAGACATGGCAACTTGGGAAAATTTACCGTCGTGCGAGTAAAAACTCCGATCTGTTCTCGTACTCCTATAGA
>NW_010532298.1:0-6873 GCF_000687285.1 Phaethon lepturus | reverse complement strand
AGAGCGGGAGGTCTCCAGCGGGGAGGTCTCCACGGCTCCTCGCACACTGCCCGGGCTGCCTGAGCCTCTGTGTGCCCCGCCAGAGCCTTTAAGCCTGTCACCTACCGCCCCTTCCCCAGGGATGCTGCAGGAGAAACTCCTGCAGGTACCGTGGCCTGGCCACCTCCCAGGAGGTCACACCTGACCGCCTGGACCTGCGGGTGCCAGTGGGGAGAGGGTGGGGAGTCTCCAGTGGAAAAGCCTGTAAAATGGGACTTCTGAGAGAGCATAGCTCATTTTGGGAGGACGGGGCAGGAGGAGCAAGAGGTCCTGCGTCCGTGGGCTGGTAACAGAGACTCTGTGTCCAGGGAGGGTAATGGAGAGGCTAGAAAAGGGGGGACCTGCTGCCTGGGGACCCTCCGAGCTTGTGCGCTGGAGACCGAGAACGCCAGCCCTGCGAGCGCTGAAAGGAGGAACGTGGGTGAGGAGGAGGCTCTGGAACACCGAAAGCGTCCGTTCCTCTGGGAGCTACCTGGCTGCATCCGCTCCCGACCTTTGAAAAGTGCCGCCCGTGAATTTTAGCTCTGAGATTTGCTGTCACAAGGCAGTCGTGCTACTGCTCTGCTCTAAGAGCCTTTGCGTTATATTGGCGATAGCATTTGATTCTGGCACTTTGATATAACTGAATAGGTAATCAGACCACTCTTTATTTTAGCCTGAGGATATGCCTTTGATTCGTAGAGGTTGGCCATTTCTTATCTGAGCTTGAAAATGGGATTATTTAAATGTGTATTGATGTTTTTCATGCGGTCTAACTGTGCGGTTCAACATGGTAATTCAACTCATAGCTATACCAGATTGTTATCTAATCTGATAAGATATGAACAGCACAAAGCCAAGATGATGAAACAATCAGGATTGTTGACTCACTGGGGTCCTGCTAAATCCAGTCTGCTTTCATACTTAATTATCCTGTCAAGTTCCTCGAATCTTAGCTCCTCCAGCACTGCGATGGCGAGAACGGTGGTAGTGACACCACTTGGTGAATACGTAAGTTGATCAAAATAATTTCAGCAGATACAATGGCTATTTATGCCTCAACTGCGATATGAAAAGCCACTGATTCAAATACCCCAGACTGCAAAATTGGCCCTCTTAGCATTCCTAGGATCACTGAAGGCCGTTGTTAAGGGCCTCTGGAAGTTAATGCTTTGCTAACACGAGCTGCCACCTGATTACCTCGTACCGGAGAGGGAAAAAGAGCACGTGAAAATTCAGGCTTCCGAATTTTCTTCCTAAGCTGCTCTTTTCTAGCTACCTACACCAGGCACTTTACCTGACTCCGAAAACTTTGCTGGAAATCTACAGCCCACTCCTCCTGATGCTGCCTATTTTATTCTTATTATGACTGCCACTTCTATTAAAAGATAATTGAGCTGTATTAATTAGATCTAAAAGATAAATTTTAGAGGTTCCCCCCACCGCTTGCCAACAGCTCGTATTTTCAGTCTGGTTTTCTTGATCATCTCTGGGAGTAACCATACGAGTAAGTGCTGTATCACAGGAGGTGATGGCAGAGGTAATGGTGTCCATAGCAGGTGAAAGCAGGTATTTCAGGCATTCAAGAAAACAAGCATTCAGGATCAAGCAGAAGTGGTGGAAATACTTTAATGGTCTGAATTGAAATCATACTCCTGTAAGTTTTACGGGCGTCTTTGTGGTTAATTTGAGGTCAGCATTTTGCTATCAGGCAGTATTCATGTGTAGAATAATCTGGTTATGAAGAAGGTCTGTTGGTAGTGATGTTTTAAGTGGTCAGAGAAGGAAAAAAGGCCCATAAATGCTCACAGAAATCCCAAAAATCAAAATATCACTGTGTCGAGCACCTTTGGCTGATTAACCCACTGACAGATTCACCTGCAGATGTATCTGGAAGAATCATTAAGAGCTTTGTTACGGTATAGAGCAGCCAGTCAGGCATCCTTCTATTTAAAATTAACACTAAAAAATATCCAGGTATTGAAAGACGTTGCTTTATCTACGAGGTGTATTTTAAAGGGAAAACCACCGCTTCAGTTAAAAGCATTATCGGCTGTGAGTCTGAGTGATTTAGATCCGAGCCGTTAATGTTCCCTTTGAGAGGCAGCACCAGGTAAAAATACCCAATTTTCAGAGCACTGAGCACCTGAAAGATCGGTACTGCCACGCTTCTCACCATCTAGACCGTGGAAGCTTCTGGCCACAAATGGCACGGGAGCCTCAATCCACTAGCCTTTCGTGTTGGTCCTCTTGAAAATTGTAGCTATTATGTTTAAATTAATTATGCTATTTTCTGTCGAAATTGCAGAGTGCTGTGCGAGAGAGCCCTGCCCAGCCCCGGTACCCACGGGGCGAGCGGAGGCCCTGCCCTGGTCTTTCAGAAAGGCTGTAATTAGCACGGAAGGGAAAGACCAACTGTTGTTTGAAAATGTTAGTGCTAAAGGTCTCGTTGAAGCCGGTGTCTCTCGTAGGAGCCCATGTCTCTCATTTAAGCTGACGGGGAAAAAATGTTCCTTTTCTGCTCTGGCTTTTTCCTTCCCCCATTGGGGAACTGTGCCTTTCAGGGGCTCAGAGGTGGGTTTGAGTGTGCCCTCCCTCTCAGCCCCCTCCCTGGCTCCATCCGTGCCATTTCTCCAGCTTTCCCAGGCCGTTTCCACGCAGCCGCGATGCCAGGAGCCTTTCCCGACTCCTGACAATGACCACCTCTCTTCCATCCCTCTTCAGTCCCGCTTTGTCCTTCCACCGAGTCACCCCACTGGGCAAGGACGCGGCATAAAGCCAAGCCAATCTCATGGGAAAATCGGTGGGGATTGGTCAACAGCAAAAAAAATAAGACGATGGGGAAACCTCCCTGCCTGGGCACATATTGAAGCTGCGTGCCCCCTCCCCTCCCGCACCCGCCGCTTGAGACTGTCGCCGCTGGCGGGATCCCAACCCTTCGTTACCCCCCCGAGCGTTCGATACCCCAGGCATTCTTTGCGTAGACCTCAGGGTTTGAAAGCTGAGGGTTATCCGGTGCAGGATCCAGGTCTTTTTTGATGTACCGGAGTTCTGCGAGCTCGTACCACCGGAGCATCCTTCCCGGCCTGCAGATAGATGCAGAGCACCAGACCTGGGGGTCCGCGTTAGTGTTTGGGCCGGCCAAACCTTGCTCCTTTGGGCAAGCGTCGAGTATTTATTTCGGTCTGTGTAAATATAAGCCCTCTCCTCATCGGACTCGTCTTCCGCCCCGAGAGCTCCTTTGCGTGGCTGCCACCTCCCAGGGCTGCTGCCGCGTCCTCCCGGTGCACGCGGACCTGGTGGTGACCCTCATTCCCAACCACACCCGGGCTTGCTGATGAGGTTCAGAACGCCTCAGAATAGGTTAATTCGTAGGAAAGTGACAGAAATGAATTGCTGGCGCTTTTGTGTGCTGATAAGTTTAACCTTTTTTTTTCCCTGAGCGGCTAAATTGCCAATCATCCGGAAACACACTGCAGTTCACCCATTACATAAAGGAAGCTGTTAGTCTCATTTAAAACAATATTGACCTTTTTTCCATCCTTTCCATTTTGACTAAATTACAGGGTACACTTTTTGAAATGTGGCTTTTGTCTGACTGTAACCAGGTGAGACTGATTTTTCCTCTTTTTTTTTTTTCTCTCACTTACAGCTTTCAACCTTTCCTTTCTACTTCTAATGCAGTTCTTAGTTTAACCACTGAGATTTTCAAATACAGAGATATTTTTTAAAAGAGTTTGCATGATACATATATTTTCCAGTTACAAAAATCTACACCTGGAAATTAAAGAAAACTTAGCTGGTGCACACTGAAATACCTGGTGTGGGGGTAGCAGGGGGCATAGTGAAGACAATTGAGCAGTGGCTCTGTTCTTCCAAATTCAGGCCAGCGAGTGTGTGTGAGCTTTCGGTTTCACTCAAAATTAATTTCAGATGCAGCATTACCAGTAGATTATCTTCTGGGAGCGAAAATATTTCTGCTAACAAAGAATCATTCTTTTTCCTGGTTTTTACCTTTAAAACCGGCTCTGAGTACGCATGGCTCCACGTAAAGCCAACGATGTAGCTCATTCTGAGAGATTTTTTTCCTGCACAGAAACATTTTTTCGTTCGTCTGGGCCTTGGGCTCAGCCTCCGACGTCAGCTTCTGAGGACATTCCAACACAAGAGTGGAGCCCGAATTGTTTTTCTTGCACCCAAGCCCTCCGACAGCAGCGTGGCCTTGCAGATATATTCTATTTAATTTTCCTTCGTTATTTCCTGAAGCAATACAAAGAGACAGAGTCTCCCTGCTCCGGCTTCCTTCCTTCCCAGCCAGTGCCTAGTGCCCACTTGGCACCGACAGCATTTCCATAGACTGAGCTGAAGCCTCGGCTGGGGTTTACACCCCCGTAGCTCCAGTGCAACAAATGATGGAGGCTTAGTTACCTCAGCTGAGGACCTGAACCATCCTCCTGCACGCTCATGAATGTGCCTGTGGCATTTGTTTCTTCTGAAAACTTTTCCTGGATAAAAAATAAAATATTCCTGTGTACGTTCTGCTAGCTCTTGGCTCATATAGAAATGTGTCTTCTAATTAATGCAAGCATTTTTTTAATTCAGACATATGTTGGTTCTTTATATTATTTTTTCTAAATCACTGGAGTGGAGGGGGGATCCACAGTCAGTCCTATTCTAGGAGTTTCAGTGCTTTTTGCAGGAATTCTGAGATGCAGGAAGCCGTAGGAAGCTTTAGGATTCCCTGGTAAGGGAAGCGTTGGTATTTCCATTAAACTTGGGAAACAGGGGCCTCTTCTGTGGGAGCATTTATCCCACAGGTTTGATGCCACGATCCTGAGAGCCCAAAGAGCACATGGCATCTTCCAGCTTTAACTCCATCTCTTCAAATATTTTTTTTCAATCTGAATCAATGGCATTGAAAATGGCTTGAAATGTTTAATCGCCTTCTCTAGGACAGAGATATTCAGGGGCTAGAGTGCCTTTCAAATCAAACTGCCAACAGAGAAAGTAATTTCTTCAAATTGCTTACCGGTACAATGTTCAATCCATCTGTGAAAATATTTGGGTTGCATTGCTGGGATTTGATTGACTCTCCCTGCCAACACCAAAATTTTAATAAGCTACGAAGGGACAAATTATTCCAACCGCTGTATCTTGTATTTTGTGACCGGGCTTCGGGAGGAGAGCGAAACGCTCGCGCTTGATTGCAGGTGCAACTCTGTCCCTGCGGCGGCTACGTGGGCTGCAGGCAGACGACGGCCGGGTTAACCGGCGCGTGCTCCGGCGGCCCGTCCGTGCCTCCGCTTCTCCTCCTCTCCCTCCTTCCCGGGAGAGGAGCAGCCCAAAGCCCCCTCCTTCCTCCGCCGGGCAGAAGCATCACATTTTCCCTCTGGGCTGGCAGAGGTGCTGCCTTGGCAAAGGTTTCGGAGTTTGCATTTAATTCTAGTAGCGCTGGTGGAGCCATTTCTTATCTTTTTTCAGCTCTGTTTTACAGCATAGGATCCAACCGTTCTTCTATAAGCCCACGACGCAACGACGTGCACCCTGGCTTTATACAGCGGTAGGAATAAAATAAACCTGCCTGCTGTACGCAGCCTTTAGATCATCCGCTTTTACTCAGCATTAGTGTGTGGCTGCGTGTAAAATTGCCCCGCACAATTATGCAATCTCATGACAGCTATTCCGTTTGCAAAGCAAAAATAATCATGTGATTACCCTGTAATTAGCTGATAGTTACTAATCAATTACATCTGCAGAGTTTGCCTTCCACTGAGGAGGTGGTTTACGGGGAAGGCGCGGTGCCCGCCCCGAGCGGCTTCCAGGCGTCCGGCTTCGCTTGGCTTAAGGGCTGAGGAGTTGCTGGGGCTGGAGGAAGGAATTCGGGGCTGAGCTCTTCACCGGAGCCGAGGGCGGGGGTCAGGCATCTCACGTTCGCTGCGGCGTCGGCGGGGTCTGTGCAGGATGTGCGTAATCTTGTTCCGGGGGGTTGACGCCGAAGAGGTCGGCGGCAAAGCTGTGTTCGAGCGAGGCCTGAGGGGAGGAAGCAAACGCACGCCCGAAACATCTCGCGTTCCTGCTGTCACTTGCCTTCTCAAGGCGTAGCGCAGCCGGGGCCGCTTCATTTGCTGGCGAAGTTTGATACCCCTGAAATAAAAATAAGCGCAAAATAATGTGTATTCCGCAGGTATTTATCTACCTTGATATTCCTCCTTTCCTGAGGGGATGAGCGTTACGGTCTACACACAGGCAAAAAGTACATTTTCGTGTGTCCCTTGGCAGATCTGGCGCGCAGCTGGAAACGAGGGCTCGTGGCTTACCTCTCCCTTCCCCGCTCGGCGAGCCTGGAGTATTTGCAAGCGGTGAGAAAGCAGGATTAACAAATACCATTGAGTAACACCAAAAATCTGTTACAGTCACTGATCTCTGGACACGGGACTCAGGAGACTCTCCCAGAACTTCCTCGGCTCAAGCTTGAGCACCCAGGGCCTTTCGGTGTCCGGAGGAAGGGATGATTTTGCAATATAAGGGGTTGTGCTGGGAAAACGGACGGGAGAAGTGAGGCTACAGCGGGGTTTGAAGAACAGTTAGGTAAATATTTCTGCTGTGAAAGAAGAAAGGAAGAGATGGCAAGAATAGAGAGCTGTCCGAGAAAAGTTGGGCAGGAGTTTAAAGGGAAGGCTGAAAAACTTGGACTTGATGCTGCAGGGGAGCAGCTTATTTTTGAGAGAGATGGGAGAAAAGGGTGAAAATATGATGGCAGAGGGAGAGGGACAAACCCTGAGGCTACAAATCAGGAGGAGCTGTGCTCGTGGGAGCAAGAGCGGGGAGGCTCGAGGACCTTTGGGCAGAAAAACG
>NW_010532297.1:0-652 GCF_000687285.1 Phaethon lepturus | reverse complement strand
ACTCTATTCTTGCCAGTTTATCATTAGTATTTTTATTATTACTCCATTCTTGAGTTAGTTTATCATTAATATTTTTATTATTACTCTATTCTTGCATTAGTCTGAGTTACTTTAAATTTTTATTACGTAGTTTACTATTTTCATTCATTAGTTTCTTTTTGCATTTGTTTATTTTTGCATTCATGCGGCTTTTTGTTATTTATTTCACTAGCTTTATTTTTGCGTTGGTTTATTTTTCTATAGTTTATCTTACTATTTTCATTTCTGCGTTCTTTCATTCGTCCTTCTTTGCATTATTTATTGTTTTCGTTTTCGCCTGAGTTTATTTGGGCACTTTTACTTTTCCATCATTTCATTTTTCCATCTTTTCATTTTCACATCATTTACAATTTTCTTTTCCTATTATCCTTCCAATAAAACGCTAAATTTTGCCCATTTTCAGCCCTTTTTCCAGACATCCAGCCTTAGCGGGGCATTTCCTGGCTACCCAGGCGCATCCCCCCCAGCAGCTGATGTTCACCCTCCAATGTTGCATTTTTTTGTCTCCCCAGCCTGATAAAAAATGGGGCTAAATCCATTCAAAACCCCATTTACGACCATTTCAGTGGAACATCTCCGTTCTCGAATGCTGTTTTGTTGTTGTTTGTTTTTG
>NW_010532296.1:8122-17506 GCF_000687285.1 Phaethon lepturus | reverse complement strand
AGGGACGGCCGCGGGGCTCTGCCGCGCCGCAAGGCCACCCTAAGTGACGGTGTGGAGGGTGCCATCCTCTCTGCCACCCACAAGCCAGGACCTCGCCGTCACCGTCGCAGTTGTTCCTGGCCCAACTCTGTCGGTTCACGTGTCCAAGCTGCCCAGATGCTTTACCAGGCTCGGTCACCTTGAAAAAGTGGGTGGAGAGGGAGAACTTTATCTCCTACCTCTGACAGAGCCTCGGGTCACATAAATCACTGCTGCTCTCTTGAAACCTGTTTGCATCAGCAGAGAGCCTAACCCCTGACAGCTGCAACGGGAACAGTGCTGGGGAGAAAGAAGGTGCTATAGGCGTACTGAGGCACAGCTGTGCGCGGAAGAGTTTCAAAATTGAATGATAATTGAAAATAAGGGCCTTCCAGATGGGCTTCTAGCTTGCATGGAGAAAAATACATGACCTGATGGTGGGGCTGCTCCGTGTAGTGCCCTGACGGCGCGCGAGGGATGCTGCAGCTCCCTCCCAGCCCCGGCACGGAGCCCGGCAGGCTCCGATGCTCCCTGCCGACACAGAGAATCAGGAAGGTACTTCCCTCCTCTTCCTCTTCCCCCTCTTCCCCCTCTTTGGTGAACGTCCGCTGTGGCGTGGGCTTCGGTGCAGCGCAGCGTTGGGTGGCACTTCGGTGGCCCGGCAAAGGGAAGTTGTGAAGAGCCGCATTGTGCGTACGGTCAGCACGGCGCGCACGCTGGTACAGGTAGCGGTGTATGGTGCTGACAACAGTGAAGGGATTTTTTTTTTTTTTTTTTCATCTTATTTGTACACACCATTTTACTGACCTTGGCTGAGAGGTGCAAATCAATAGTTGGCAGTTAGCATACAGAGAGAAGAGGATATAATTCAGTTACAGTCGATTGTTGTTACACTGTACGGTTGATACAGAAATTTGAAAAAAGGGGACTTCACCTACCTGGCCAGTTTGATTTATGCTCTGACTTTTCTTCAGAAAAATGTGTATGTATTTTTGATGGAGAAACGACCAGCTGTAATGTGAAACTACATTTTTGGTTGGGGTTTTTTTCTTCATGAGCATGAGTCTGCATCTTCTGAATTAACGAAAACTATTTTGCCTTTGATTTAAGTGGGATGTGATCAGCTGTGATTTTGCCTCTTGTTTGTGAATATTTCTTATGATACCTTTAATGAGCCAGGTTTAAAAAAAGAATGCATTTACTGTGTTTGTTTCCCACTATTTCAGACTGTGTGGTGTGAATGAGCTCTTGTGGATGTGTATGTCTTTTCCCAGTTGAAGTACTGGCAGTTTAGAGCAGTAGACGCACTCACCTCTGACTCGGTGGTGTTCGTACAACGTGCTGCCTGAAATATTAGCAGGCTGAATCTGCGACGTCAGGCAGAAAATGCCTGAACCAAACTGACTTAAGAATAGGCTGTGAGTCAGGGCCGGCAGCTCTGGTTTCCATAATAGACACAATTAGAAGAAATATAGAATGTTATTTATTTTTTTGAATAGGACGGTGGGGGGGAGAGACGGGGGAACCGTCAATTTGTGCGTCTGGACGCTAAATAGAAATGTTTATAAATGTTTAGTTGAATTTGCTGATGCATTCATTAGAGAAACCCCCGTCAGTGGCTGGGAAAGTGAGAGGAGCTGCGAACAGAGAACAAGAGGCAGCTCTTAAAGGCAAGTGAGACTGAACGGCAGCCAAGGGAGAGGAGCGATCGGCAGGGCAGCGCGGAGGCGTGGGGCGAGGACCACGCTGACGTGCTCCTGCTGCTTTTTTTTTTTTTTTTTTTTTTTTTTTTTTACCCTTCTCTTCTGAGGCCCACCGGGCGACTCCCCTTTTGTGCTAATCTGAGCAAGCAAAAAAAGTTTGCTTAATTAAAAGCCTGTCTTTTCTTCTTTCTCTAAAGGGGCTAGAGGAAAATAGCATGCTCTTCTGAGGGAGAGGGAGGGCTGGGAACGCCTGGTTGGGTCTCACCCCGACAATCCTGCTCGCTGTTAAGAAGTAGGACAGTGAGTCAGTTCATTCAAGTGGATGCTGTTTATTCAATGGGACATTCTTCCTGTAAAACTCCTAATAAAACCAAAGCCTCGCCTACGCAGTGGGGAAGGGGAAAGGGTTTTGTACACAGACTGTTTATTTACAGACACTTTCTGGAGAAAAAGGTGAGAAGAAGAAAGGAGGAAAGGAAAAGGAAAGTAAGGTGCGGAGCTATAAACACGTTTGGCAGTAAATCAGGGCTGGTACAGTCTAGCCCGTCACCTTTTCCGTCATATGTCCCGCTCCTAAGCTGTTATAATAAACCTTGGTTGTTAAAAACAAACAGTTTGCTGGAGCTTTCGAAACGATTGCTTTGCTCTGGTTATTTGCAGAGTACAGACGGGTGCCTGAAGCTTTTATTCCTGATGAGAACTACAGATGCTGGCCATCCTACCATCATAAGGGCTGCCTCCTCTCTGTGTTTGACGTCAACGAAGCCTTTGAGATTTGTGACAGCTACTCCCAGTGCAAAGCTTTTGTCCTGACTAACCAGACGACTTGGACAGGTAGGTCGTGGATGCTGCGGAGCAGAAGGCAGCAGCTGTCATGTATTCTGGCTGCTTTACTTGTCTTTATACAGCTTGGGGAGAGTGCTGAGCTGGGCTGTGGTAGCCACCAGCAAGAGCTACAAGCTTCTGAAGCTCCAGCTGAGGTGGTTTGGGTTTTGGTGAGGCTTCTTTTTGCCCAGCCGTCAGGGGAGCAGGAACCTGTGGGTGGGCTCAAAGGAGCTGGCACCAGAGGGCTGCAGCACATGGACCATAGGTCTCCAAACCGTCACATCCGAAATTTTATTTTAAAACACAGCAGCAGAAACAACAATAAAAGCCTGTGACCTGCTTCTGCAGTTAAATGTGCAGGACATGGTCCAACATCTGGATTTAAATAAATCTTTCCAATCCATATGGTTATTGCGGTTTGACATGAAACCAAACAGGTTCTCCTGTGCGTCTAGCTGAGGCTTCCTGGCTGCTGTCAGAGGTGCCCAGCTGCTGGTGGGAACACGGTGCTTCCAGCAGGAGGGCTTTGGCCGAAGGACAGCGAGGAGGGCGGGTTTAAAACCAGGTAGAAGTACAAGTACAAGTAGAACTTCCAGGGGAAAATCCCATTTGCTACCACAACTCATTTTCTTGTCTGACAGAATACACTTGCTGAAAAGAGACATAGGTTTGCCAAAAGGTCTGTGGGCCTGGCAGTCCCAGTGTGGGTCCCCTGAAGGCAGGCAGTCGGTGCCCATCGGCGTGGCGTTGGCCGTGGCTCACTGCTGCTGCGCCAGACCTGTACCTGCTTCAGGCAACTCCAGAGCAACCTGAGAAAGAAAAATGTGACAAGTCTCCACTAAAAATCTCTGGTAGCTGCAGCTCTGGAGTGGCTGAAGGGGTTCAAAGAGCTGAATGCTGCAGCGGGCTCCCAACTCGCGCCCCTTGCCTGTGAGCCCGCTCTGCCACAGACTTCAGTGTGGCAAGTTATTTCGGCTCCGGGTCTCAGCTTTCCGCCTGTACGTCTGTGATCATAACATGTCTTAACCTTAAAGTGAAAATTTACCCTGTGTGCAGTCGGGTGCTTCAGTTGTGCTTAGCTGAGCAACATAAATACACAGCAAAGCCAGGCTTATATATGTGCCTAGCAGGTCCCCAGCTATGGAAGCGTCACAAACTAGTAGAAACTTCAGGCAGTTACACGTTTCAGAGTGTTTTAGGCACTGTGCTGCTAAGGCTTTCTGCATTTCTTGTGCTTCTGAGAGGTTTGAACAGAGACTTCCATGGAACCTAGAAAAAACTAACTTATATTAACCTTGCCTGTGGCTAACCAGTGGCTACTAGGTCACCATGTCAGACTATTTATAGTCAGATTATTAAAGTTAATTAATATACTAAAAAAGTACTTATTATGGCACAGGGAAATTCATAGGAAATTTGGAGCAGCTCCTGCCTCAGATTATAATATTAAAAGCAAATGAGACATATTAGCCATATTTCTAGTCTTATTTATCATTTCTTTTACCCTGCCGTTCCTGACACCTGAGCACTCGAGTCCCTGAAATCCGCAGCATGGGAGTCTGCTCAGCAGCTGAGGCATCCCGTTTGCCCTGTGATGCTTTTAAAGAAAATGGTGTTACGGGAGCCCTCTAGAGAGGCAGCTGGGCGTAAAAAGCGTTGGGTTTTCTGAAGTTGAGAGAGAGGGAAGGCAGAGGTGGAATAGCTGTGGAAAATCTCTCTCCGTGCTTCAAGGAAGGGCAGTGGCAGTGCGGGTCTGTGGGACGGCAGGGACCCGTCGAGAGGCAGGGATGTGAGGGGCCGGGCCCGTAAGCACGGGGGGACACGAGAACTGCTGCCGCTCCCACAAACGCCGCTGAGGGGAAGAAACCCCACCAGATTCAGCCCCCGCTGCCATCGGTGGTGTGGGTGGCAGGTGCCTCACGCTGCCAGGGTGTTACCACTTGCTGCTGGTTTTGGTTTGAGACGTAGGAACCTTGTTCCAGCTTGTTTAAAACCCGGAGCGACGAAGCCGTCGGCAAGAGCTATGGCCGGGAAAGCCGTGGCTGACGTCCACAGCACTGGTGGGCTTTGCAGGGATTCAAGCACGCAAAGACGATACTGCTCCTTGTCAGATGAATGTCCTTCATTTAAGCCCTGAGCTCAAGCCTGTTTTTATCAGTGGGAGAGTCTTTAAATACTTTTTTAAAGATCATGTGAAATCTGTAGCAAAATCTTCAGACCTTTCCGTCATTTACCGTGTTGGCCGTGCACAGCCGCTTCTCGACCGTAATTCGGGAAGAGTAAATGTACTGAAACTGGGGAGATTTCAGCCTCATTTTAGACAAAAGAATTTCAGGTTTATACCAGTTGAAGTTAAGAGAATTCAGTCTTGGGTTGCCTGAAGAATGTACAGGTTGAAGAAGAATATGAAACGTCAATATTTTAAGGTAGGCAACCTTTTGCTCATCGCTTCTAATTTATTTATTTCTTTTCCCCCCTCCCCCTGGCCCTCCTTTCCCTATTCGATGCAGGTCGGCAGCTTGTCTTCTTCAAGATGGCCTCAAATCGTATCGTGCCTGATCCTGACAAGATAACATATGTGAAGGTGACAGACTGACGCCTAAAGTGTCTCGGTCTGACGTGTGAGTGACGAGAGCTGTTTGTGTATAAATATAGGCAGCTGTTAGGTAGAAGGCGGCTGTGGCCGGAGAGATAATTGCACTATTACTCATTCTAATCTATAGAGTGCTAAACAAAACTTTAAAGAAATAACCTGCATGACCAGGACGAATGTGCAATAAAACAACATTTTGAAAATGTGATTTTTTATTTTATTTTTTTTTTTAAACAAAGCAAAATACAAGATACGATACACTGTTAGGCTATAATTTTGGTTATAAATCAGCTGGCAGCTCTGGCTTTTCTAACCGAGGTTAGCATAATGTTTCTGACCTGTACACGTGTGTACAGAGATGAAAGTCGATCATGTCTATGGGAAGTCTGTATCCTCCGCGCTGATATTTATTTGGGCATGTACAATCACAACAGATTGACTGAAGCGCATCAGTTTGTAAGCTGAATAGCAAATGTTACTGAAGACAATCAGCATTTGTGTTAAAGCTATCAAATATGCAGTGCCGGCGCATTTGTCAAAAGGAAGGAGTTGGTTATGTTTAGAATTGCAAGACTGTAGCTAATTTTCATTTTTGCTTCCCATGTTACCATAAAGTTTCATTTTTAATTTAAAAGAGCCATTTTGTAGGTCCAGCAAATCACATAAGCATATGAATAGTCCCACTGAAAGGGTAGGCACTTACCCAAGTGCCGAGTGCTTTGCAGAATAGGGATAGGCCTAAGCATATGCTTACAATTAAGCCTGTGCTTAAGACTTTTGTTGAATCGAGTTTGAATTGTCCAGGAAGCCACATCTTTGACAGACTGGCAAAGCAATCCAGCTGGTGGAACAGTGCTAGTTTAATGACTATCTTGCAGTTATTCGTGTTTTTTATCATCAAATCCTTGGTTTTCTAAAGCACCGCTTGCTAATTCTTAGAGTGAATGAAGTAAATGACCTTCGTAATGTCAAATCAATGCTAGCCTTAATTCTGTATAAAATGTGTTTTACAGGCATGGTGTGTCTAGAGAATTTGCTTTCAGTGAAAGCCATAAAGTAAATGCTAAGGTGACCAATGTCATACTGTTTTGTAGTTTGTACAGCCAGGAAAAAAAATGTGCTTTTGTTTCTCAAATTGTTTATTTTTGTAAAAAAATAAAATAAAAGAGAAATACAGTTTCTTTCATACTTGATTTTTTTGTTGTTGTTGTTGCAAATACATGTCTAAATCCAGTGAAGACTTAGACATAATGCGTTGTATGTAAACTTAAGCCTGGGATATTTTTTCCAGGAAGGAACTGAGGTTGTTCCACTGGCTCCCAGTGAGGGGTGTGTTTCCGGGGTACGTGGTGGTTTTGTCTACACGGTTGCCTGTCCCGAAGCGAGCGGCTGTTAGAAGACAGTGCTTGAGCAGCCTTTCCTACTCTGTGGTCCGAGTCACGCTGGTACCGGTCTTTAAACGTTTGGAAGGGGCGAGGATGAGAGCAGAACCTGAAGGAGTTGCTCATCGGGCTTAACGGTGTATTTTCTTTACCAGGGAGGGTGATGGAAGGAGAGTAGGAGAGCCAGGGAAGCTGGGCAGCAGTGTGACCATGCAGGAGAGATGGTCCAACAGTGATGCCGTCAGCAGCGGGTCTCGTCTCGCTGCGGTTTCTCCGAGATTGCCGATACCCTAATGACTGCTGGCAGTTGGCTGAAATGACATGCTGTAAGGGCTGTAACTCACAAATTATCAAACTCCCAGCCGTAATAGCTCAGCTGATTGTGTCGCTGTGCACTTAGGAACCCATCAATCATGCTGTGGTAATAAACAAACACTACAGATTCTTTTAAAATTGCTACATAAATCATGCCAGCACACACTGCACAGTTCATTGAAGTGATATGGGTTGTTGGCACTGAGGTGCTGGTATGTATTTTGAAAGTCTTTAACCTCCTGTGATTGCCTTCCAATTAAGCACTGTACACTGTTCCAAAAATACCGAGCGTTTAAAAACAATGTGAACGGTTAAATTTTTCAGTTGCATTCCTAGGTAAAAAATACCAACATTTAAAAGGAAAAAAAAAAAAGAAAAAAAAAGATACCCGAGGTAATTCTTTAACGTTGCAGGCAGGTAACAGGATAATTTCATTCCATCACTTTCTGCGCACCAGAAAAAAATGCCCCTTAAGTCAGGAATTGTTTATCTCTGGAATTAAACAAACTTGCCAAGCCAATTTACATCAGCTTTTACAGAGATCAAGTAAGCAGGAAAGAAACGTGAGCCAAAAAGCTGGATTCTAAATTTCAGTGGTAATCAACTTTATACAGGCGGTTTTATAACTTTTTGAGAGTAAGGCTTTCCAGTGGAAATGCTGATTAAAATCTTAATAAGAGAGGCGTGATGCTACAATAACTGAATTTAATAGCTGCAATAAGCACTGGCAAAAGTCTGAGTTTATGGGGAGAAAGTGTCTTTGGCAGCAGTGGGTCTGATTCAGCAAAGTGCCTGGCTGGCGCTTGTGGCATGGAAACCCCCGAGAAGCCACAGATGAGGAGGAGGAGGAGGAAGCAAGGCACAAAGTGAGCTGGCACATTTGGGCCAGTCAGCTTGGGAGCTGCTTCACATTTTCTGTGGAAAAGGCATTTCTATCCGTTTTTTTCCCCCTGAAGTTTTGACTGCTTTTTACATTTCCTGCCTTCCTCCAGCCACAAGGTAGAAATGTGAAAGAAGACACCCACAGGGCTTTAAATGACTGATGTCTGTGTGCACGCACGCACGTGTGTGTATGTGTGTACGTATTTATGTACGTGTCACGCCTAACAGAGCTTGTTTCCTCAGTGAAAAACCCACTGGCTACGCACAAAATGAAGTGCTACACAGGATGTTGAGTTCACCTGGAGAAGCGAGAGCTGCGCGAAGCAGCGGGTGCTGCGGCTCAGAGCACCTCCAGGAGCTGCCCTCCGTCTTCAGGACGGCTTGGTGGAGGGGTGACACCAGCCCCGCCGCTGGGAGCGGACTCCGGGCAGCGAAGCGGACGCTGCTCGGCATCGCCTCCGGCCCAGCATCCCGCGGGATGTACTGGGGGCACGGCGAGAGCGTTTGTCTTTGCTCGGACCAAAATAAAAACGTGTTCTTCTATTTTTATGTATCTTGTCTGAGCCTCCTGTTTTCTCTCTGGTCATTTTTCAAAGCTTTCTCCCCAGCTAACTTCAGTGCATCATTTTAAGTGGAAAGGCAAGGTCTCAGGTATTCAGCTTCAGAAACGGGTTGTTACAACTCGCATCACATCTGAGAAATGTGTGATGAAACCAGTGACATCGCCACCAGGATTCACCACCCTGACAGAAAGCCTGAAAACAAGTGGGCCCTGTTGCCGGCTGAGAAACTCGGGTAAGTTTGTATAGAGAGGGAAGGGGGGTTGGACAGGCAGTGAGTTGGTGAAGAATCGCAGAGAGATGTTCTTCCAGCATGAGCAGAAGGTGCTTAGTGTAAGTACGACTTTTCCGAACGTGCTTTGCCCTGCCTTTCACTGCTTCACCGAGGCATTTTGCTCAGTACCTCTGTCAGCCGTGACCACCGAGTTTCCCGTAAGATTTGAGAGAGGGGTGACAGCTCGGAGGGAAGGTAGGTCTTCCTTTCACCAGCTACTGCATGTGGTGTGGTAACCGCTGGGGACCACTGTCCCGGAGCAGGACCCTGACCCTAGTAGGTGCACAGTGAAGACCTTGTCCCTGCCTCTGAAATCCAACTTAAGAAACAGCTTGTGCTCATGGTAAGTCAATGCAGCCTTGTGTTCATACCAGCTGAGCAGACCTAGTGGCTAATCGGTCCGTCACCGGCAAGCATCCTGAAAGACGCGGCTACCCGCGTGGGCAGCCTGCTGCGGCTATGGAGGGCAGAGCCCCGCAGCTCCCCGCAGGGCTGCCCTGCGTGGCTGCCCTCCCACAGCCCGCTGTAACAGCGCTGGGGACAAGCAGGAGGCAGGCCCTACGAGGAGGACTGGAGAGAGGCGAAAGGTAGGCTGTTACTCCACTTCTGGTGCTGACCCTATTAATGTTTATACGGCCCCGCGCCTTCACGCACTGTTGCTATTTAGAGCAAGAAGGACACTCTTGTTGATAATAATTTAGATTAAGCAAATGATTTAGAGGACTCATAATTCAAAGCATGTGGAAGGTGATAGTGAACACCCAGGGACCATCTTATGTTGCCTGTCAGAAAGAAATACATGATTATGGGATTGTTCAAACTTTTGTAGGGA
>NW_010532296.1:3731-8108 GCF_000687285.1 Phaethon lepturus | reverse complement strand
ACTTGCATTCTTTAGCACTGCATTATTTGAAGACTAACTAAAACCTACTACTGGGGGTGGGGGAGAAGGAAAAATGGAGTGGCAAGACTGTTCACAAGTTTTTTCAGGAAAACATATCTCTAACCTTTTGGTCAAAATGTGAAACTTCATTGTTGAAAGAGGTCAAACAGATTTGGGTTGAAAAGACTCAAGTTTTCATCAATTGACTGCAGAAAGAAGAAAATGGGCCTCAATGAAGAAGAAGATTTGCGAAAAGCAGGGGATATATAAAGACTTCATATACAATACTCTGCTTAATGCTTTTTGAGATGTAATAATTTGATCTTTTTTTTTTAAGAAAGCATGTTTTTCTTCTCTCTCTGAGCAGGAGCGAGACACATCGGGCTGACTCGGGCTGACTGCCTCTGAGAGCTCCCGGGGCATGTAGGGTCCGTATCCATCCTTCAGCACGGACATGGACGTTGGCATATTAACGCTAATGAGTATGTTGCTTGCAAGTAAGTACAAGTGATTTTTTTTTCAAGTTGACATCGATGCTTTTAAGGGCTGCATTTTAAAAATATGAAGGAAACAAAACCTTGTATCTCTTCCCTTTGTAGTTGCATGCAGTCAAGGATTGCCTTTGTGTCGTAGGTGCCCCACTTCCCCATGCAAACTGATGGGAAATATAATTCAGTAGGAGCCACCCTCATTATAAAAATGTCTTTGATGTCAAGCCAGAGGGCAAACACCACATTTATTAGAAATTGTGGCTTGTAAACAAAAAATCCCTGCTAACCACAGTTTTTCAGCAAATGACTGTGACGCTGAGAAGGAAGACTAAACTATCTGGTGGCTACTTGAAATGATAAAGCCAGAGTCTGATCTTACTTAGCTTGATTTAACAGTGTGATTCAGTTAATCCTTGATTTATGTTCACACAAACCAGAATCAGACTGTTAGATTTTAAAGTAGCTGTGGAGTAGGAGCTAAATAAAACCTGCCTCTTTGACCTAAATGTTTGGACCCACTGATTTTCCCTTGGGTGACGCACACATGTGTGTGCATGAGCATGTGTGTCGGTTCCTGTAAGAGTTACAATGACAACATGAGCAGTTCCTTTACATTAAGATGGAGGCTTTAGCAAGACACAGCAAATTAAAGATCTACTATTTAATAAATAATCTCAGGAAAGGAATTAGAGTTCTACACGTTTAGACTCACTGTTTAACAGGTATAATGCCATTCTTATTTATCATCCTTGTGCTGACTGCAAGTATGTCCTAAGAACAATTTCCAGTTTTCAGTATTACAAGTACCCGGCATGTATGAAGATAATGGTACAAATTGGTATTTATGAATGCAGCTTTCTATAAATACACCAGAAGGAATGTGGAGCAGCCAGTCAGACAAACAGATGACCAGGAGCACGGTGGCACTTTTAGAAGTGGGTGTACTTAACGTTTTATACGAGACCTTGGCTTTGTGTGAGTTCATGACCTATTAAAAACCTTATGTGACTTACTGGCAGGTCTTACCTCATTCTGGGACAGAAGCTGTTGTTCAGCGTGGATGCTACAATTTCTACATGTTTTACCGTCCTGGCCTTTAGTCCCAAGAGTGACAAACCTAAAGCCTGTTTGGAGAGTGGAAACACTTCAATTAAATGTCAGGTTTTCACCTGTATACGGCTCTGATTTCCGATTCGTTATAGAATTTAGATAAAAGACAGCTCTTAAGCAGATAGACTATTACAGAGGCAAAAAATAATGCCCGTTTTTGTCATATAGGCAATGAATTTGCAAACAGACTCTGCGCAGTCTACCTGAAGAATTGAAAAGTTTAATGACTCAGATAGTGGGTCAAGGTGGCAGATGTGAAAAGAAATCACCATTTTGCTGCCTTATATTGCAACATATGTTCCATGGCCTAGAATTATTCTGATACACAGTCCATTTGTAAAGACTGAGCTCCTAAAATCATGTGTTTATATGGGAACAAACTCCTCTTTGCTACTTTTTTACCAACTACTAAAGTGTATGAATAAAAGAGAACTCCATCAGCACAATAACAACCTTGCAATTCAGAAACCACCGTAGCTGCTGCACAGCTTCTTTGCAGTAACAATCAACGGACAAGAGTAGGTGACTAAAATTAGCAGTAATTCCCAAGGGGATGTTGATGCTAAACAAAAATACTACAGGACAGCAAACATATCTCATTCTAAAAGTAATAGGAAAGGGACATGAGAACTATACAGTAAAAAGGTGTAAGAAAAACAGAAATACAAGTATGCAGTACCAAAAATTCCACCCTAAATCTCATGAACAGATTAACTCTTTCCTCTCTGAAGTCACCAGCCCAGGTAATATCAGTTCTCAGTTTCTTCAGCACCCTCTGCAATGTATTTCTGTCTGAATTTCAGAACTTCTAGTTCTAGCTCAGAGATGGTGGGCTCCTTGTGTGTGACAGAAGGACATTGCAGCAATGTAGTGACTGCTCAGCCAGCCTTGGTTCTTGCTTCATGTTGCAATTCCCTCACCAAAGTTGCATAGAACATGCTTCAGCTTGCTTGGAATAAATTCCTTAACTACTTGCGTTCCTAATAAAAATGTCTATGGACTGCTGACAAAAGCACCTTTCTCCTGTGATGAGATAAAGCACCCTCCAATGCCATCTAGTGATGCTGATGGTAGAATCTTTTTTTCAAAAACCTAGATCTTGTGCATACCGAGTCACTTCTATGCGCGTGTACGCTATGATCCTTATGCTTTCATAGCAAACCCAGAACAATTATTCTTCAACTAATTTCAGCAGTTTTTACTAATTTACTCAGTTAATGTACTATACTATTAGCATATCGCGTTTTTGTTCCTTCTGAATTGTTTGGCGATGTAAGAGGCCGCTGAATCTGCGCCAGCTGTCACCTGGGAAGAAAAGCTCTTTGGGGCCATATTCCATGTTGACCGCCTTTAATTCAAACTCTGCCACATTCACTCTACCACGTGAAGCTGGCTACTCAGTACCTTCCAAGGGGCATGCAGCTCACTTTAAAGCAGGGCTCCGAATGCAGAAGCCTACAGAAAAATACTGGTAATTTTAAAACCTGCACATTATTTATCGTAGCAAACCAGATATGAATGGCATCAAGTTTCTGTTGCCATGTCCTCTCGGAGCTGTTGGGGCTGGTAAGATTTCATACAGCCACAGAAAATCTTGGGAACGGAACACAGAGGGGATGAAGGAGGGAATGGCAAATTTGCTGTGTTTAATATATTGGACACCATCTGTATTTTATTCAAATAGGGTTATATATTTTGTGAAAATAAAAACCAGCCTCATGAGTCAGTGTGTGCAAGGCAGTCACTTGAATATCTATAATGGGAAACATGTTTTAGGTTGGAAGTTGCAAAGGGAAATCAAATGTTTGAAGTGTCAAAGTTGGAAAAATATAAAATACGCCTGACACCGTAGCTATTGAAGCCAAAATGAATAAATCATCATCTCAGGAAAGAAAACCCCACCAAGCTCTTGGCTATAACCTTCATTTTCCTACACTCAAATAAAATTACATACAACCTGATAATTTAACCAGACTTGTCAATAAGAACTGATGGCTTCAACAGACACTATCACTTCATGCTTCAGTGTAGACTTCAGAAGCATCCAGTATATTATCCACGAAATAAATTTAATGTCAAACCTTTCTCTTCAAGTTGATAGATAGAAGAGCCTTATGCAGTGGAGCTGATGTAAAATATGTCATATTGCAGAACAGTAGAGTAAAATGAAATTAATGCCAGCTCAGTAGTTTATTCCCTACATACAACTTTTCCTGAGCAGTTATATAAGAAGTATTTTAGTATCTTTCTAAGTAGGGCGAGCATGACTTCCAAGAAGGAATTTGAGAGAAACGTTGAGGTTACAATAATAGGAGCCTGAGTTTACACTCCAATTTCTGTACAGTCCCTGTATTGATTCTGGTCAAGTTTTAAGCCATTTTCTCTTCACGTTAGGCTCAGTGTCATAAATGTGATTTGCAATCATAACAGCACCTATCCGTGCCTGCCTGGGGAAAGTTATTGGGCCATAGTGTTTTCTTGCCTGCACCAAGGCTTTATTTATAACACATGACATAGTCTGATGGAGAGATGAGAATACTGCCTTTTTAGCTGCAACCTGACGTGCAATAATTTGGGCAAACTGAGGACTTTCATTTAGCGTTTAAGAGGCATATATACCTATTTATTTATTCGTCAGAAGGGAATAGTCCCTGGAAATTGCAAATCAAAATAACGCCTCATTTTTATTTGCTGAAAATAACCTAGCTGGCCTTTTACCTAAAAATAGATTAGCTGGTCTAAAGCCTCTGCTGTGCGTAGCCCGAGCTGAATGCAC
>NW_010532296.1:0-3700 GCF_000687285.1 Phaethon lepturus | reverse complement strand
GATCGGGACTGGATTTGGCATCCCCGATCTCTCTTTCACTCTGGCCCTAGACGCACGGTGCAAGAGGCCTTCGTTACCTGTTTGGGCTCCGTACAGGTCTCAGAGGGGTGTAGCCCCCCGGGGAGGTTTTTCTCCACCCTCTTTTAATTTCCATCTCTTTCCCAGCTGTGACCCACAGCGAGCAGTGCAGCTTTTCGGCCATGGTTCTGCATTGTGAGAGAGCCCCAGCTTCACCGCACAAATGATGTTGAGAGGTAAGCTGGACTTCTACCGAATGGTGCCGCGTGAGCAAACTGGGCAGGTGACCCAGACTCCAGTACCTTCCCCCACACTAAGCAGCAATTCGCTTTCAAAAGGTCCTGTTGGCTTTCAAAGGATCACGTGAAGTTAGATGTCCAAAACTGCGGTCACACTGACAGTCTGTCACCCAGGCAACTTTCGTCTGCTCCAGAATGACCCTGATGGGTCTGACCAAAAAGCCAGTCCCCCTGTCTGCAATGTCTGACAGCGGCCAGCAACTGACCCCAAAGGAAAGAGTAAGTACGGACCTGACCCTTCTTCTGACTCCCCTCCTCTCTGGCAAGCAGCAGTTCAGCATTTCCACAAGGTTAAATTATGAAACCAACTCCAGTCATTATCTACAAGAGTGTCATATCACTTGTCTTGGCAGCTGTGGCAGGACCAATATCTCCTACTTTCAAAATAAACTCCTCAGCTTTGGCTTGGTTCATATATAGCTGCAGGAAATTGTTATTGTGTGACTGAGTGCTTTTCTATTGACATGGTATCTTAATTAAATCTACAAATGGAACACGTCTTTGGTGTTTTCAGTTATTTTTTTTTCCTCTGTGAATTACTTTCAATATTTGTTTGTTCGTCAGCCAGAAATGCAATCCAAGGGAAGTTGGAAACAATGCTCAGCTTAGAATCTTGATATTAGCACATACAGTCCACATAAGGCCATTAAAACATATATTTAGCAAAACCTCAGCCTCCACAAAGAAGGTAGGGCTTTTCACCATCCTTGAAAATTAATGTAAACCTCTAGGAACAGGTGATATTTCTAGGTGTAGATTGGAATTTTTTATTACTCACCTCTTGAACAGTTAGTTAGGAAAGTTTCTTAAAGTACCTCTGCTGATGGAACTAAATAACATGCAATACTGCATTCTTTTTGGCATATATTACTATTATATAGATCTGGACTAAACAGTAAGTTTCTGCTTTTTCTGGATATATATGTAAAAATAACTGAGGCAGATTCGGTGCTATCTGATCCTGTAGTGCAGGATCTCCAATCTCAGTTGCTGAGTTCTGGTCCATAATTACCTTGTTGAATGAATGGATTATAGGTTGGACTAATTGAGGAGTTATGGTTAGGTAACTGAACATTGAATGTAGGCTATTAACTTCAGATGTCTGTGTAGAAATATCTAATGTGTCTATTTTTTTAACAGCATTGCTCATAAATTCACTGCTTGGAATGCCAGTTTTAAAGCGTGCCCAAAATCTCTCTTTTGAGGTCACCTGTTAATCAAACATACTTACTTCAAGACATTTATATGCATGAAATCATTATTGTTTTCCAATCTCCAATTGCACTTAATGTGATAAACTCGAAACGCTCGCTCACCAAAGGTCTGTATTACTCTGTTTCATACATTGAATACGTTTGCTGTAAGTGAACCTAAGAGATCTGATCATCTTTTAAATATGCATGAAGATTTTATGAATGATTCTTTATCTCCAAATGTCTAAGTTTCAAAGATATAGTTGTCCAGCTTTCTGGTAACTGTAAGAAGACTCCTAAGAACAAAATCCAAACGGCTAAGGAATTGGAAAAGCTGAGATTCCCTTTCTCTTGAGAACAACTCATGTCCTATCCCCTAAACCAGAAAAATGTTTGCGAAAAACTGCCGGAGTTTGCAGAACAGAGAGGAGGAGATAGCGAAGCCTGTCTATTTTCCCTAAACTGTTATGTTCACTCACGGGACTCAACTCAAAAACCTTACTGCTGTCACATGAGGTGAAAGAGAGGCAAAGGAGGCTTGAAGCATTTGCATTATAGCTACTTTAACTTGCCTTTCTTACACCGTTCGGTTTCTTGCTCTCTGTCATGTTACGCTATCATTCATATATAACAGTTGTATGTGAACTGATGGCTTAAGTCTATTTTTGTCATTAAAAGGTCAAATTCCCACTGCCAACCCATCCTTTCTGAACAGGACTGCAAAATGAGGGCTCCTCGTGCAGCTTTTGCTCTCAGGCTAGTCCTAGCCCAATATAAACACAGCCACTGACTTCAGCGTGCCTACTTGTATGAATAAGGCCTGTAAGATATGGCCTGTACATTCCAAATTGCCTCTTTTTTGTGCCATTCACATCAGGGATTAATATCTGTGGGAGGCTTTTGTGAAGCCCTCACCTTCTTGCCCTTCCAAAGTCCAGCAGTAGCTGTGACTTCAAGGATGCAGCTACATTTTTTATCCGTACTGTCCCTTTGTAAAACAGCCCTTTAGTTTAGCATGTAGAAACTGAAAATTTTCTTCCAGTCTGCAATTGAAAGTCCCAAATCGTCTTTCTTGGAATACTGTTGGAAGGGCTGGAAGCCAGCGCTTTTTCGTTCCCACTACCAGTTGGTATTTCCCTCCCCTCTGTCAAAATTTCAAAATTAGAGGATGGCAGCAGCCGTGGAATACAAGCTGTCCATTAGCTCACCTAAGAAAATATGCATTTAATATTCATTGTTCCCTATTGCAAAATGTAATTTTTCCCTGAGTCCTGCTTGAAGCAGTACAGAGAATACATTTGCATAAACCATTTGTCAGAAACAGAAGACTCTTTGTGAAGAACTATTAAGAAACCACATAATCTACTTTTCTGTTCTTATACAAGTTCCAGGGAGAACACAGAGCTCCTTTGTAAACAGAATCTAAATACAAGTGCTGGGCATGTTTTTTCTGCAATCAAGATTCCATAAATAATGAAATTGGAGTTCAAAACCAGAAGTACCTGAAATTGTTAAATGTAATGTTAATGATTTCCTGGCAGCATTTGAGATTCAGAAAGCTTAACGCTATTAATATCCACGCGATTTTGACCGAGCTGAAGTCCCCCTCCCCAGTTCTGCTAAATAAAGCCGTAATTAATCTGCAGTACAAATTTTGGTATCTCCAGTTCCTGGGGAAAAGCGTTTTTATAATACATCAGGGGAAGTTGATTCTGTAAATTCAGTCGTGGGTTTTAATAGCCTTCATAATTCATTGCTGTCTCAATGATTTTCTGCTTTTATTGCCTGTCTGAGCCCTTTTGTCTAGATAGGTGGCCTTGAAGGTTGCTTTTTTTATGATACCACCTTTCCTCCTTAACGTTTCATTGCCCTTCTCCAGTAGCTGATCTCGTGCACGCTTGAAGAGGCCCTCCACCACCTCCACGATCACACAGATTGGCTTAAGTAAGCCAGATAAGTCAAGGCAAACAAAGCCCAAGCGTGGCACGCCGAACAGCCAAAGAGATTACAGCTCATGCGATTAACGGCTTTTCATGCCCCTTCTCCCACCGCAAGATGGTCTTGTTTCCGTGTCGCTGGCCAACACATCTCGAGTATTTACTCGTTGCGTTTCCCCGCGGTGGATGACTCGGGCGTTGCTACCGTTCCCCGGCAGCGCGCCCGGGCCCGGCTGCGCGGCGGGGGGGAGGC